>NW_026735664.1:0-108850 GCF_949786415.1 Peromyscus eremicus
CAATGTGCACACCTCCTTGTGGACACAATCATTCTAACAGTTCAGTGTGCACACCTACATGTGGGCACACTCATTCTAACATTTCAGTTTGCACAACTCCATGTGGGCACACTCATTTTAACAGTTTAGTGTGCACACTTCCATGTGGACACACTCATTCTAACAGTTCAGTGTGCACACCTCCACAGGGATACACTCATTCTAACAGTTCAGTGTGCACACCTCCATGTGGACACACTCATTCTAACAGTTCAGTGTGCACAACTCCATGTGGGCACACTCATTCTAACAGTTCAGTGTGCACACTTCCATGTGGACACACTCATTCTAACAGTTCAGTGTGCACACCTCCACAGGGATACACTCATTCTAACAGTTCAGTGTGCACACCTCCATGTGGACACACTCATTCTAACAGTTCAGTGTGCACAACTCCATGTGGGCACACTCATTCTAACAGTTCAGTGTGCACACTTCCATGTGGACACACTCATTCTAACAGTTCAGTGTGCACACCTCCATGTGGACACACTCATTCTAACAGTTCAGTGTGCACACCTCCATGTGGACACACTCATTCTAACAGTTCAGTGTGCACACCTCCATGTGGACACACTCATTCTAACAATAGAGTGTGCACACCTCCATGTGGACATATTCTAACAGTTCAGTGTTCACACCTCCAGGTGGACACACTCATTCTAACAGTTCAGTGTGCACACCTCCACAGGGACACACTTATTCTAACAGTTCAGTGTGCACACTTCCATGTGGGCACAGTCATTCTAACAGTTCAATGTGCACACCTCCATGTGGACACAGTCATTCTAACAGTTCAGAGTGCACAACTCCTTGTGGGCACACTCATTCTAACAGTTCAGTGTGCACACCTCCAAGTGGACAAATTCTAACACTTCAGTGCGCACACCTCCCTGTGGACACACTCATTCTAACATTTCAGTGTGCACACCTCCACAGGGACACACGCATTCTAACAGTTCAGTGTGCACACAGTCATTTTAACAGTTCAGTGTGCACACCTCCATGTGGACACAATCCTTCTAACAGTTCAGTGTGCACACCTCCATGTGGACACATTCTAACAGTTCAGTGTGCACACCACAATGTGGACACACTCATTCTAACAGTTCAGTGTGCACACCTCCATGTGGACACACTCATTCTAACAGTTCATTGTGCACACCTCCATGTGAGCACACTCATTCTAACAGTTCAGTGTGCACACCTCCATATGTGCATACTCATTCTAAAGTACAGTGTGCACACCTCCATGTGGGCACACTCATTCTAACAGTTCAGTGTGCACAACTCCATGTGGACACACTCATTCTAACAGTTCAGTGTGGACACCTCCTTGTGGGCACAGTCATTTTAACAGTTCAGTGTGCCCACCTCCATGTGGACACAATCCTTCTAACAGTTCAGTGTGCACACCTCCATGTGGACACATTCTAACAGTTCAGTGTGCACACCTCAATGTGGACACACTCATTCTAACAGTTCAGTGTGCACACCTCCATGTGGACACACTCATTCTAACAGTTCAGTGTGCACACCTCCATGTGAGCACACTCATTCTAACAGTTCATTGTGCAAACCTCCACGTGGGCACACTCATTCTAACATTTCAGTGTGCACACCTCCATGTGGACACACTCATTCTACCACTTCAGTGTGCAAACCTCCACGTGGGCACACTCATTCTAACAGTTCAGTGTGCACACCTCCATGTGGACACACTCATTCTAACAGTTCAGTGTGCACACCTCCATGTGGACACACTCATTCTAACAGTTCAGTGTGCACACCTCCATGTGGACACACTCATTCTAAAAGTTCAGTGTGCACACCTCCATGTGGACACACTCATTCTAACAGTTAAGTGTGCACACCTCCCTGTGGACACAGTCATTCTAACAGTTAAGTGTGCATACCTCCATGTGGACACAATCATTCTAACAGTTCAGTGTGCACACCTCCACAGGGACACCCTCATTCTAACAGTTCAGTGTGCACACCTCCATGTGGGCACACTCATTCTAACAGTTCAGTGTGCACACCTCCATGTGGACACACTCATTCTAACAGTTCAGTGTGCACACCTCCATGTGGACCCACTCATTCTAACATTTCAGTGTGCACAACTCCATGTGAGCACACTCATTCTAACAGTATAGTGTACACAACTCCATGTGGGCACACTCATTCTAACAGTTCAGTGTGCACACCTCCATGTGGGCACACTCATTCTAACAGTTCAGTGTGCACACCTCCATGTGGACACACACATTCTAACAGTTCAGTGTGCACACCTCCATGTGGACACACTCATTCTAACAGTTCAGTGTGCACACCTCCATGTTGACACACTCATTCTAAAATTTCAGTGTGCACACCTCCATGTGGACACACTCATTCTAACAGTTCAGTGTGCACACCTCCATGTGGACAAATTCTAACACTTCAGTGTGCACACCTCCATGTGGACACACTCATTCTATCATTTCAGTGTGCACACCTCTAGAGGGACACACTCACTCTAACAGTTCAGTGTGCACACCTCCATGTGGACACACTCATTGTAACAGTTCAGTGTGCACACCTCCATGTGGACACACTCATTCGAACAGTTCAGTGTGCACACCTGCATGTGGACACACTCATTCAAGCAGTTCAGTGTGCACACCTCCATGTGGACACACTCATTCTAACTGTTCAGTGTGCACATCTCCATGTGGACACACTCATTCAAACAGTTCAGTGTGCACACCTCCATATGGACCAATTCTAACACTTCGGTGTGCACACCTCCATGTGGACACACTCATTCTAACATTTCAGTGTGCACACCTCCACAGGGACACACTCATTCTAACAGTTCAGTGTGCACAACTCCATGTGGACACACTCATTCTAACAGTTCAGTGTGCACACCTCCATGTGGACACACTCATTCTAACAGTTCAGTGTGCACACCTCCATGTGGACACACTCATTCTAACAGTTCAGTGTGCACACCTCCACAGGGACACACTCATTCTATCAGTTCAGTGTGCACACCTCCATGTGGACACACTCATTCTAACAGTTCAGTGTGCACAACTCCATGTGGGCACACTCATTCTAACAGTTCAGTGTGCACACTTCCATGTGGTCACACTCATTCTAACAGTTCAGTGTGCACACCTCCATGTGGACACACTCATTCTAACAGTTCAGTGTGCACACCTCCATGTGGACACAGTCATTCTAACATTTCAGTGTGCACACCTCCATGTGGACACACTCATTCTAACAGTACACTGTGCACACCTCCATGTGGACATATTCTAACAGTTCAGTGTGCACACCTCCATGTGGACACACTCATTCTAACAGTTCAGTGTGCACAACTCCATGTGGACACACTCATTCTAACAGTTCAGTGTGCACACCTCCACAGGGACACACTCATTCTAACAGTTCAGTGTGCACACCTCCATGAGGACACAGTAATTCTAACAGTTCAGTGTGCTCAACTCCATGTGGACACAATCATTCTAACAGTTCAGTGTACACAACTCCATGTGGGCACACTCATTGTAACAGTTCAGTGTGCACACCTCCATGTAGGCACACTCATTCTAACAGTTCAGTGTGCACACCTCCATGTTGACACACTCATTTTAAAAGTTCAGTGTGCACACCTCCATGTGGACACACTCATTCTAACAGTTCAGTGTGCACACCTCCAAGTGGACAAATTCTAACACTTCGGTGTGCACACCTCCATGTGGACACACTCATTCTAACAGTTCAGTGTGCACACTTCCATGTGGACACACTCATTCTAACACTTCATTGTGCACACCTCCATGTGGGCACACTCATTCTAACAGTTCAGTGTGCACACTTCCATGTGGACACACTCATTCTAACAGTTCAGTGTGCACACCTCCAAGTGGACAAATTCTAACACTTCAGTGTGCACAGCTCCATGTGGACACACTCATTCTAACATTTCAGTGTGCACACCTCCACAGGGACACACTCATTCTAACAGTTCAGTGTGCACAACTCCATGTGGACACACGCATTCTAACAGTTCAGTGTGCACAACTCCATGTGGACACACTCATTCTAACAGTTCAGTGTGCACACCTCCATGTGGACACACTCATTCTAACAGTTCAGTGTGCACAACTCCATGTGGACACACTCATTTTAACAGTTCAGTGTGCACACGTCCACAGGGATACACTCATTCTAACAGTTCAGTGTGCATACCTCCATGTGGACACACTCATTCTAACAGTTCAGTGTGTACAACTCCATGTGGTCACACTCATTCTAACAGTTCAGTGTGCACACCTCCATGTGGACACACTCATTCTAACAGTTCAGTGTGCACACTTCCATGTGGACACACTCATTCTAACACTTCAGTGTGCACACCTCCATGTGGGCACACTCATTCTAACAGTTCAGTGTGCACACCTCCATGTGGACACACTCATTCTTACAGTTCAGTGTGCACACCTCCAAGTGGACAAATTCTAACACTTCAGTGCGCACACCTCCGTGTGGACACACTCATTCTAACATTTCAGTGTGCACACCTGCACAGGGACACACGCATTCTAACAGTTCAGTGTGCACACCTCCATGAGGACACACTCATTCTAACAGTTCAGTGTGCACACCTCCATGTGGACACACTCATTCTAACAGTTCAGTGTGCACACGTCCATGTGGACACACTCATTCAAACAGTTCAGTGTGCACACCTCCATGTGGACACACTCATTCTAACAGTTCAGTGTGCACACCTCCATGTGGACACACTCATTCTAACAGTTCAGTGTGCACAACTCCATGTGGACACACTCATTCTAACAATAGAGTGTGCACACCTCCATGTGGACATATTCTAACAGTTCAGTGTTCACAACTCCATGTGGACACACTCATTCTAACAGTTCAGTGTGCACACCTCCATGTGGACACACTCATTCTAACAGTTCAGTGTGCACATCTCCATGTGGACACACTCATTCAAACAATTCAGTGTGCACACCTCCATGTGGACCAATTCTAACACTTCGGTGTGCACACCTCCATGTGGACACACTCATTCTAACATTTCAGTGTGCACACCTCCACAGGGACACACTCATTCTAACAGTTCAGTGTGCACAACTCCATGTGGACACACTCATTCCAACAGTTCAGTGTGCACAACTCCATGTGGACACACTCATTCTAACAGTTCAGTGTGCACACCTCCATGTGGACCCACTCATTCTAACAGTTCAGTGTGCACACCTCCATGTGGACACACTCATTCTATCAGTTCAGTGTGCACACCTCCATGTGGACACACTCATTCTAACAGTTCAGTGTGCACACCTCCATGTGGACACACTCATTCAAACAGTTCAGTGTGCACACCTCCATGTGGACACAGTCATTCTAACATTTCAGTGTGCACACCTCCATGTGGACACACTCATTCTAACAGTACACTGTGCACACCTCCATGTGGACATATTCTAACAGTTCAGTGTGCACACCTCCATGTGGACACACTCATTCTAACAGTTCAGTGTGCACAACTCCATGTGGACACACTCATTCTAACAGTTCAGTGTGCACACCTCCACAGGGACACACTCATTCTAACAGTTCAGTGTGCACACCTCCATGAGGACACAGTAATTCTAACAGTTCAGTGTGCTCACCTCCATGTGGACACAATCATTCTAACAGTTCAGTGTACACAACTCCATGTGGGCACACTCATTGTAACAGTTCAGTGTGCACACCTCCATGTAGGCACACTCATTCTAACAGTTCAGTGTGCACACCTCCATGTTGACACACTCATTTTAAAAGTTCAGTGTGCACACCTCCATGTGGACACACTCATTCTAACAGTTCAGTGTGCACACCTCCAAGTGGACAAATTCTAAAACTTCGGTGTGCACACCTCCATGTGGACACACTCATTCTAACAGTTCAGTGTGCACACTTCCATGTGGACACACTCATTCTAACACTTCATTGTGCACACCTCCATGTGGGCACACTCATTCTAACAGTTCAGTGTGCACACTTCCATGTGGACACACTCATTCTAACAGTTCAGTGTGCACACCTCCAAGTGGACAAATTCTAACACTTCATTCGCACAGCTCCATGTGGACACACTCATTCTAACATTTCAGTGTGCACACCTCCACAGGGACACACTCATTCTAACAGTTCAGTGTGCACAACTCCATGTGGACACACTCATTCTAACAGTTCAGTGTGCACAACTCCATGTGGACACACTCATTCTAACAGTTCAGTGTGCACACCTCCATGTGGACACACTCATTCTAACAGTTCAGTGTGCACAACTCCATGTGGACACACTCATTTTAACAGTTCAGTGTGCACACGTCCACAGGGATACACTCATTCTAACAGTTCAGTGTGCATACCTCCATGTGGACACACTCATTCTAACAGTTCAGTGTGTACAACTCCATGTGGTCACACTCATTCTAACAGTTCAGTGTGCACACCTTCATGTGGACACACTCATTCTAACAGTTCAGTGTGCACACTTCCATGTGGACACACTCATTCTAACACTTCAGTGTGCACACCTCCATGTGGGCACACTCATTCTAACAGTTCAGTGTGCACACTTCCATGTGGACACACTCATTCTAACACTTCAGTGTGCACACCTCCATGTGGACACACTCATTCTTACAGTTCAGTGTGCACACCTCCAAGTGGACAAATTCTAACACTTCAGTGCGCACACCTCCGTGTGGACACACTCATTCTAACATTTCAGTGTGCACACCTGCACAGGGACACACGCATTCTAACAGTTCAGTGTGCACACCTCCATGAGGACACACTCATTCTAACAGTTCAGTGTGCACACCTCCATGTGGACACACTCATTCTAACAGTTCAGTGTGCACAAGTCCATGTGGACACACTCATTCAAACAGTTCAGTGTGCACACCTCCATGTGGACACACTCATTCTAACAGTTCAGTGTGCACACCTCCATGTGGACACACTCATTCTAACAGTTCAGTGTGCACAACTCCATGTGGACACACTCATTCTAACAATAGAGTGTGCACACCTCCATGTGGACATATTCTAACAGTTCAGTGTTCACAACTCCATGTGGACACACTCATTCTAACAGTTCAGTGTGCACACCTCCATGTGGACACACTCATTCTAACAGTTCAGTGTGCACATCTCCATGTGGACACACTCATTCAAACAATTCAGTGTGCACACCTCCATGTGGACCAATTCTAACACTTCGGAGTGCACACCTCCATGTGGACACACTCATTCTAACATTTCAGTGTGCACACCTCCACAGGGACACACTCATTCTAACAGTTCAGTGTGCACAACTCCATGTGGACACACTCATTCCAACAGTTCAGTGTGCACAACTCCATGTGGACACACTCATTCTAACAGTTCAGTGTGCACACCTCCATGTGGACCCACTCATTCTAACAGTTCAGTGTGCACACCTCCATGTGGACACACTCATTCTATCAGTTCAGTGTGCACACCTCCATGTGGACACACTCATTCTAACAGTTCAGTGTGCACACCTCCATGTGGACACACTCATTCAAACAGTTCAGTGTGCACACCTCCATGTGGACACACTCATTCTAACAGTTCAGTGTGCACACCTCCATGTGGACACACTCATTCTAACAATAGAGTGTGCACACCTCCATGTGGACATATTCTAACAGTTCAGTGTTCACACCTCCATGTGGGCACACTCATTCTAACAGTTCAGTGTGCACACCTCCACAGGGACACACTTATTCTAACAGTTCAGTGTGCACACTTCCATGTGGGCACAGTCATTCTAACAGTTCAATGTGCACACCTCCATGTGGACACAGTCATTCTAACAGTTCAGAGTGCACAACTCCATGTGGGCACACTCATTCTAACAGTTCAGTGTGCACACCTCCAAGTGGACAAATTCTAACACTTCAGTGCGCACACCTCCCTGTGGACACACTCATTCTAACAGTTCAGTGTGCACACCTCCATGAGGACACACTCATTCTAACAGTTCATTGTGCACACCTCCATGTGGACACACTCATTTTAACAGTTCAGTGTGCACACCTCCATGTGGGCACACTCATTCTAACAGTTCAGTGTGCACACCTCCATGTTGACACACTCATTCTAAAAGTTCAGTGTGCACACCTCCATGTTGACACACTCATTCTAACAGTTCAGTGTGCACACCTCCAAGTGGACAAATTCTAACACTTCAGTGCGCACACCTCCCTGTGGACACACTCATTCTAACATTTCAGTGTGCACACCTGCACAGGGACACACGCATTCTAACACTTCAGTGTGCACACCTCCATGAGGACACACTCATTCTAACAGTTCAGTGTGCACACCTCCATGTGGACACACTCATTCTAACAGTTCAGTGTGCACACCTCCATGTGGACACACTCATTCAAACAGTTCAGTGTGCACACCTGAATGTGGACACACTCATTCTAACAGTTCAGTGTGCACATCTCCATGTAGACACACCCATTCAATCAGTTCAGTGTGCACACCTCCATGTGGACCAATTCTAACACTTCGGTGTGCACACCTCCATGTGGACACACTCATTCTAACAGTTCAGTGTGCACAACTCCATGTGGACACACTCATTCTAACAGTTCAGTGTGCACACCTCCATGTGGACACACTCATTCTAACAGTTCAGTGTGCACACCTCCATGTGGACACACTCATTCTAACAGTTCAGTGTGCACACCTCCATGTGGACACACTCATTCTATCAGTTCAGTGTGCACACCTCCATGTGGACACACTCATTCTAACAGTTCAGTGTGAAAAACTCCATGTGGACACACTCATTTTACCAGTTCAGTGTGCACACCTCCACAGGGATACACTCATTCTAACAGTTCAGTGTCCACACCTCCATGTGGACACACTCATTCTAACAGTTCAGTGTGCACAACTCCATGTGGGCACACTCATTGTAACAGTTCAGTGTGCACACTTCCATGTGGACACACTCATTCTAACAGTTCAGTGTGCACACCTCCATGTGGACACACTCATTCTAACAGTTCAGTGTGCACAACTCCATGTGGACACACTCATTCTAACAATTCAGTGTGCACACCTCCATGTGGACACACTCATTCTAACAGTTCAGTGTGCACACCTCCATGTGGACATATTCTAACAGTTCAGTGTTCACACGTCCATGTGGACACACTCATTCTAACAGTTCAGTGTGCACACCTCCATATGGACACACTCATTCTAACAGTTCAGTGTGCACAACTCCATGTGGGCACACTCATTCTAACAGTTCAGTGTGCACACTTCAATGTGGACACACTCATTCTAACAGTTCAGTGTGCACACCTCCATGTGGACACACTCATTCTAACAGTTCAGTGTGGACACCTCCATGTGGACACACTCATTCTAACAGTTCAGTGTGCACACCTCCATGTGGACACACTCATTCTAACAATAGAGTGTGCACACCTCCATGTGGACATATTCTAACAGTTCAGTGTTCACACCTCCATGTGGACACACTCATTCTAACAGTTCAGTGTGCACACCTCCACAGGGACACACTTATTCTAACAGTTCAGTGTGCACACTTCCCTGTGGGTACAGTCATTCTAACAGTTCAATGTGCACACCTCCATGTGGACACAGTCATTCTAACAGTTCAGAGTGCACAACTCCATGTGGGCACACTCATTCTAACAGTTCAGTGTGCACACCTCCAAGTGGACAAATTCTAACACTTCAGTGCGCACACCTCCCTGTGGACACACTCATTCTAACATTTCAGTGTGCACACCTCCACAGGGACACACGCATTCTAACAGTTCAGTGTGCACACCTCCATGAGGACACACTCATTCTAACAGTTCAGTGTGCACACCTCCATGTGGACACACTCATTCTAACAGTTCAGTGTGCACAACTCTAAGTGGGCACACTCATTCTATCAGTTCAGTGTGCACAACTCCATGTGGACACACTCATTCTAACAGTTCAGGGTGCACACCTCCATGTGGACACACTCATTCTAACCGTTCAGGGTGCACACCTCCATGTGGACACACTCATTCTAACCGTTCAGTGTGCACACCTCCATGTTGACACACTCATTCTAAAATTTTAGTGTGCACACCTCCATGTGGACACACTCATTCTAACAGTTCAGTGTGCACACCTCCATGTGGACAAATTCTAACACTTCAGTGTGCACACCTCCATGTGGACACACTCATTCTAACATTTCAGTGTGCACACCTCCACAGGGACACACTCACTCTAACAGTTCAGTGTGCACACCTCCATGTGGACACACTCATTCTAACAGTTTAGTGTGCACACCTCCATGTGGACACACTCATTCTAACAGTTCAGTGTGCCCACCTCCATGTGGACACACTCATTCAAACAGTTCAGTGTGCACACCTCCATGTGGACACACTCATTCTAACAGTTCAGTGTGCACATCTCCATGTGGACACACTCATTCAAACAGTTCAGTGTGCACACCTCCATGTGGACCAATTCTGACATTTCGGTGTACACACCTCCATGTGGACACACTCATTTTAACAGTTCAGTGAGCACACCTCCACAGGGATACACTCATTCTAACAGTTCAGTGTGCACACCTCCATGTGGACACAGTAATTCTAACAGTTCAGTGTGCTCACCTCCATGTGGACACAATCATTCTAACAGTTCAGTGTACACAACTCCATGTGGGCACACTCATTGTAACAGTCCAGTGTGCACACCTCCATGTGGACACACTCATTTTAACAGTTTAGTGTGCACACCTCCATGTGGGCACACTCATTCTAACAGTTCAGTGTGCACACATCCATGTGGACACACACATTCTAACAGTTCAGTGTGCACACCTCCATGTGTACACACTCATTCTAACAGTTCAGTGTGCACTCCTCCACAGGGACACACTCATTCTAACAGTTCAGTGTGCACACCTCCATGTGGTCACAGTCATTCTAACAGTTCAGTGTGCACACCTCCATGTGGACACAGTCATTCTAACAGTTCAGTGTTCACACCTCCATGGGGACACACTCATTCTAACAGTTAAGTGTGCACACCTCCATGTGGACACAGTCATTCTAACAGTTCAGTGTTCACACCTCCATGGGGACACACTCATTCTAACAGTTAAGTGTGCACACCTCCATGTGGACACACTCATTCTAACAGTTCAGTGTGCACACCTCCACAGGGACACACTCATTCTAACAGTTCAGTGTGCACACCTCCATGTGGACACACTCATTCTAACAGTTCAGTGTGCACACCTCCATGTGGGCACACTCATTCTAACAGTTCAGTTTGCACACCTCCACAGGGATACACTCATTGTAACAGTTCAGTGTGCACACCTCCATGTGGACACAATCCTTCTAACAGTTCAGTGTGCACAATTCCATGTGGCAACACTCATTCTAACAGTTCAGTGTGCACACTTCCATGTGGACACACTCATTCTAACAGTTCAGTGTGCATACCTCCATGTGGACACACTCATTCTAACAGTTCAGTGTGCACACCTCCATGTGGGCATCCTCATTCTAACAGAAGAGTGTGCACACTTCCAAGTGGGCACACTCATTCTAACAGTTCATTGTGCACACCTCCATGTGGACACACTCATTCTAACAGTTCAGTGTGCACACCTCCATGTGGACACACTCATTCTAACAGTTCAGTGTGCACACCTCCATGTGGGCACACTCATTCTAACAGTTCAGTGTGCACACCTACACAGGGATACACTCATTGTAACAGTTCAGTGTGCACACCTCCATGTGGACACACTCATTCGAAAAGTTCAGTGTGCACACCTGCATGTGGACACAATCATTCTAACAGTTCAGTGTGCACACCTCCATGAGGACCCAATCATTCTAACAGTTCAGTGTGCACACCTCCATGTGGACACACTCATTCTAACAGTTCAGTGTGGACACCTAATTGTGGGCACAGTCATTTTAACAGTTCAGTGTGCACACCTCCATGTGGACACAATCCTTCTAACAGTTCAGTGTGCACACCTCCATGTGGACACATTCTAACAGTTCAGTGTGCACACCACAATGTGGACACACTCATTCTAACAGTTCAGTGTGCACACCTCCATGTGGACACACTCAATCTAACAGTTCAGTGTGCACACCTCCATGTGAGCACACTCATTCTAACAGTTCAGTGTGCAAACCTCCATGTGGGCACACTCATTCTAACAGTTCAGTGTGCACACCTCCATGTGGACACCCTCATTCTAACAGTTCAGTGTGCACACCTCCATGTGGACACACTCATTCTAACAGTTCAGTGTGCACACCTCCATGTGGACACACTCATTCTAACAGTTCAGTGTGCACACCTCCATGTGGACACAGTCATTCTAACAGTTAAGTGTGCATACCTCCATGTGGACACAATCATTCTAACAGTTCAGTGTGCACACCTCCACAGGGACACCCTCATTCTAACAGTTCAGTGTGCACACCTCCACAGGGACACACTCATTCTAACAGTTCAGTGTGCACACCTCCCTGTGGACACACTCATTCTAACAGTTCAGTGTGCACACCTCCATGTGGGCACACTCATTCTAACAGTTCAGTGTGCACACCTCCATGTGGACACACTCATTCTACCAGTTCAGTGTGCACACCTCCATGTGGGCACACTCATTCTAACAGTTCAGTGTGCACACCTCCACAGGGATACACTCATTGTAACAGTTCAGTGTGCACACCTCCATGTGGACACACTCATTCGAACAGTTCAGTGTGCACAACTCCATGTGGCAACACTCATTCTAACAGTTCAGTGTGCACACTTCCATGTGGACACACTCATTCTAACAGTTCAGTGTGCATACCTCCATGTGGACACACTCATTCTAACAGTTCAGTGTGCACACCTCCATGTGGGCACACTCATTCTAACAGTTCAGTGTGCACACCTCCATGTGGGCATACTCATTCTAACAGAAGAGTGTGCACACTTCCAAGTGGGCACACTCATTCTAACAGTTCATTGTGCACACCTCCATGTGGACACACTCATTCTAACAGTTCAGTGTGCACACCTCCATGTGGACACACTCATTCTAACAGTTCAGTGTGCACACCTCCATGTGGGCACACTCATTCTAACAGTTCAGTGTGCACACCTACACAGGGATACACTCATTGTAACAGTTCAGTGTGCACACCTCCATGTGGACACACTCATTCTAACAGTTCAGTGTGGACACCTAATTGTGGGCACAGTCATTTTAAGAGTTCAGTGTGCACACCTCCATGTGGACACAATCCTTCTAACAGTTCAGTGTGCACACCTCCATGTGGACACATTCCAACAGTTCAGTGTGCACACCACAATGTGGACACACTCATTCTAACAGTTCAGTGTGCACACCTCCATGTGGACACACTCATTCTAACAGTTCAGTGTGCACACCTCCATGTGAGCACACTCATTCTAACAGTTCAGTGTGCACACCTCCATGTGTGCATACTCATTCTAAAGTTCAGTGTGCACACCTCCATGTGGGCACACTCATTCTAACGGTTCAGTGTGCACACCTCCATGTGGACACACTCATTCTAACAGTTCAGTATGCACACCTCCATATGGGCACACTCATTCTAACAGTTCAGTGTGCACAATTCCATGTGGACACACTCATTCTAACAGTTTAGTGTGCACACCTCCACAGGGATAAACTCATTCTAACAGCTCAGTGTGCACACCTCCATGTGGACACACTCATTCTAACAGTTCAGTGTGCAAACCTCCATGTGGGCACACTCAAACAGTTCAGTGTGCACACCTCCATGTGGACACACTCATTCTAACAGTTCAGTGTGCACACCTCCATGTGGGCACACTCATTCTAACGGTTCAGTGTGCACACCTCCATGTGGACACACTCATTCTAACAGTTCAGTATGCACACCTCCATATGGGCACACTCATTCTAACAGTTCAGTGTGCACAATTCCATGTGGACACACTCATTCTAACAGTTTAGTGTGCACACCTCCACAGGGATAAACTCATTCTAACAGCTCAGTGTGCACACCTCCATGTGGACACACTCATTCTAACAGTTCAGTGTGCAAACCTCCATGTGGGCACACTCATTCTAACAGTTCAGTGTGCACACCTCCATGTGGACACACTCATTCTAACAGTTCAGTGTGCACACCTCCATGTGGGCACACTCATTCTAACAGTTCAGTTTGCACACCTCCACAGGGATACACTCATTGTAACAGTTCAGTGTGCACACCTCCATGTGGACACAATCCTTCTAACAGTTCAGTGTGCACAATTCCATGTGGCAACACTCATTCTAACAGTTCAGTGTGCACACTTCCATGTGGACACACTCATTCTAACAGTTCAGTGTGCATACCTCCATGTGGACACACTCATTCTAACAGTTCAGTGTGCACACCTCCATGTGGGCATCCTCATTCTAACAGAAGAGTGTGCACACTTCCAAGTGGGCACACTCATTCTAACAGTTCATTGTGCACACCTCCATGAGGACCCAATCATTCTAACAGTTCAGTGTGCACACCTCCATGTGGACACACTCATTCGAAAAGTTCAGTGTGCACACCTGCATGTGGACACAATCATTCTAACAGTTCAGTGTGCACACCTCCATGAGGACCCAATCATTCTAACAGTTCAGTGTGCACACCTCCATGTGGACACACTCATTCTAACAGTTCAGTGTGGACACCTAATTGTGGGCACAGTCATTTTAACAGTTCAGTGTGCACACCTCCATGTGGACACAATCCTTCTAACAGTTCAGTGTGCACACCTCCATGTGGACACATTCTAACAGTTCAGTGTGCACACCACAATGTGGACACACTCATTCTAACAGTTCAGTGTGCACACCTCCATGTGGACACACTCAATCTAACAGTTCAGTGTGCACACCTCCATGTGAGCACACTCATTCTAACAGTTCAGTGTGCAAACCTCCATGTGGGCACACTCATTCTAACAGTTCAGTGTGCACACCTCCATGTGGACACCCTCATTCTAACAGTTCAGTGTGCACACCTCCATGTGGACACACTCATTCTAACAGTTCAGTGTGCACACCTCCATGTGGACACACTCATTCTAACAGTTCAGTGTGCACACCTCCATGTGGACACAGTCATTCTAACAGTTAAGTGTGCATACCTCCATGTGGACACAATCATTCTAACAGTTCAGTGTGCACACCTCCACAGGGACACCCTCATTCTAACAGTTCAGTGTGCACACCTCCACAGGGACACACTCATTCTAACAGTTCAGTGTGCACACCTCCCTGTGGACACACTCATTCTAACAGTTCAGTGTGCACACCTCCACAGGGATACACTCATTGTAACAGTTCAGTGTGCACACCTCCATGTGGACACACTCATTCGAACAGTTCAGTGTGCACAACTCCATGTGGCAACACTCTTTCTAACAGTTCAGTGTGCACACTTCCATGTGGACACACTCATTCTAACAGTTCAGTGTGCATACCTCCATGTGGGCACACTCATTCTAACAGTTCAGTGTGCACACCTCCATGTGGGCATACTCATTCTAACAGAAGAGTGTGCACACTTCCAAGTGGGCACACTCATTCTAACAGTTCATTGTGCACACCTCCATGTGGACACACTCATTCTAACAGTTCAGTGTGCACACCTCCATGTGGACACACTCATTCTAACATTTCAGTGTGCACACCTCCATGTGGGCACACTCATTCTAACAGTTCAGTGTGCACACCTACACAGGGATACACTCATTGTAACAGTTCAGTGTGCACACCTCCATGTGGACACACTCATTCTAACAGTTCAGTGTGGACACCTAATTGTGGGCACAGTCATTTTAAGAGTTCAGTGTGCACACCTCCATGTGGACACAATCCTTCTAACAGTTCAGTGTGCACACCTCCATGTGGACACATTCTAACAGTTCAGTGTGCACACCACAATGTGGACACACTCATTCTAACAGTTCAGTGTGCACACCTCCATGTGGACACACTCATTCTAACAGTTCAGTGTGCACACCTCCATGTGAGCACACTCATTCTAACAGTTCAGTGTGCACACCTCCATGTGTGCATACTCATTCTAAAGTTCAGTGTGCACACCTCCATGTGGGCACACTCATTCTAACGGTTCAGTGTGCACACCTCCATGTGGACACACTCATTCTAACAGTTCAGTATGCACACCTCCATATGGGCACACTCATTCTAACAGTTCAGTGTGCACAATTCCATGTGGACACACTCATTCTAACAGTTTAGTGTGCACACCTCCACAGGGATAAACTCATTCTAACAGCTCAGTGTGCACACCTCCATGTGGACACACTCATTCTAACAGTTCAGTGTGCAAACCTCCATGTGGGCACACTCAAACAGTTCAGTGTGCACACCTCCATGTGGACACACTCATTCTAACAGTTCAGTGTGCACACCTCCATGTGGGCACACTCATTCTAACGGTTCAGTGTGCACACCTCCATGTGGACACACTCATTCTAACAGTTCAGTATGCACACCTCCATATGGGCACACTCATTCTAACAGTTCAGTGTGCACAATTCCATGTGGACACACTCATTCTAACAGTTTAGTGTGCACACCTCCACAGGGATAAACTCATTCTAACAGCTCAGTGTGCACACCTCCATGTGGACACACTCATTCTAACAGTTCAGTGTGCAAACCTCCATGTGGGCACACTCATTCTAACAGTTCAGTGTGCACACCTCCATGTGGACACACTCATTCTAACAGTTCAGTGTGCACACCTCCATGTGGGCACACTCATTCTAACAGTTCAGTGTGCACACCTACACAGGGATACACTCATTGTAACAGTTCAGTGTGCACACCTCCATGTGGACACACTCATTCGAAAAGTTCAGTGTGCACACCTGCATGTGGACACAATCATTCTAACAGTTCAGTGTGCACACCTCCATGAGGACTAAACATTCTAACAGTTCAGTGTGCACACCTCCATGTGGACACACTCATTCTAACAGTTCAGTGTGCACACCTAATTGTGGGCACAGTCATTCTAACAGTTAAGTGTGCACACCTCCCTGTGGACACAATCCTTCTAACAGTTCAGTGTGCACACCTCCATGTGGACACATTCTAACAGTTCAGTGTGCACACCACAATGTGGACACACTCATTCTAACAGTTCAGTGTGCACACCTCCATGTGGACACACTCATTCTAACAGTTCATTGTGCACACCTCCATGTGAGCACACTCATTCTAACAGTTCAGTGTGCACACCTCCATGTGGACACACTCATTCTAACAGTTCAGTGTGCACACCTCCATGTGGACACACTCATTCTAACAGTTCAGTGTGCACACCTCCATGTGGACACACTCATTCTAACAGTTCAGTGTGCCCACCTCCATGTGGACACAGTCATTCTAACAGATAAGTGTGCATACCTCCATGTGGACACAATCATTCTAACAGTTCAGTGTGCACACCTCCACAGGGACACCCTCATTCTAACAGTTCAGTGTGCACACCTCCACAGGGACACACTCATTCTAACAGTTCAGTGTGCCCACCTCCATGTGGACACAGTCATTCTAACAGTTAAGTGTGCATACCTCCATGTGGACACAATCATTCTAACAGTTCAGTGTGCACACCTCCACAGGGACACCCTCATTCTAACAGTTCAGTGTGCACACCTCCACAGGGACACACTCATTCTAACAGTTCAGTGTGCACACCTCCATGTGGGCACACTCATTCTAACAGTTAAGTGTGCACACCTCCATGTGGGCACACTCATTCTAACAGTTCAGTGTGCACACCTCCACAGGGATACACTCATTGTAACAGTTCAGTGTGCACACCTCCATGTGGACACACTCATTCGAACAGTTCAGTGTGCACACTTCCATGTGGACACACTCATTCTAACAGTTCAGTGTGCATACCTCCATGTGGACACACTCATTCTAACAGTTCAGTGTGCACACCTCCATGTGGGCACACTCATTCTAACAGTTCAGTGTGCACACCTCCATGTGGGCATACTCATTCTAACAGAAGAGTGTGCACACTTCCAAGTGGGCACACTCATTCTAACAGTTCATTGTGCACACCTCCATGTGGACACACTCATTCTAACAGTTCAGTGTGCACACCTCCATGTGGACACACTCATTCTAACAGTTCAGTGTGCACAAATCCATGTGGGCACACTCATTCTAACAGTTCAGTGTGCACACCTACACAGGGATACACTCATTGTAACAGTTCAGTGTGCACACCTCCATGTGGACACACTCATTCGAACAGTTCAGTGTGCACACCTGCATGTGGACACAATCATTCTAACAGTTCAGTGTGCACACCTACATGAGGACCCAATCATTCTAACAGTTCAGTGTGCACACCTCCATGTGGACACACTCATTCTAACAGTTCAGTGTGGACACCTAATTGTGGGCACAGTCATTTTAACAGTTCAGTGTGCACACCTCCATGTGGACACAATCCTTCTAACAGTTCAGTGTGCACACCTCCATGTGGACACATTCTAACAGTTCAGTGTGCACACCACAATGTGGACACACTCATTCTAACAGTTCAGTGTGCACACCTCCATGTGGACACACTCATTCTAACAGTTCATTGTGCACACCTCCATGTGAGCACACTCATTCTAACAGTTCAGTGTGCACACCTCCATATGTGCATACTCATTCTAAAGTACAGTGTGCACACCTCCATGTGGGCACACTCATTCTAACAGTTCAGTGTGCACACCTCCATGTGGACACACTCATTCTAACAGTTCAGTGTGCACAACTCCATGTGGACACACTCATTCTAACAGTTCAGTGTGGACACCTCCTTGTGGGCACAGTCATTTTAACAGTTCAGTGTGCCCACCTCCATGTGGACACAATCCTTCTAACAGTTCAGTGTGCACACCTCCATGTGGACACATTCTAACAGTTCAGTGTGCACACCTCAATGTGGACACACTCATTCTAACAGTTCAGTGTGCACACCTCCATGTGGACACACTCATTCTAACAGTTCAGTGTGCACACCTCCATGTGAGCACACTCATTCTAACAGTTCATTGTGCAAACCTCCACGTGGGCACACTCATTCTAACAGTTCAGTGTGCACACCTCCATGTGGACACACTCATTCTAACAGTTCAGTGTGCACACCTCCATGTGGACACACTCATTCTAAAAGTTCAGTGTGCACACCTCCATGTGGACACACTCATTCTAACAGTTAAGTGTGCACACCTCCCTGTGGACACAGTCATTCTAACAGTTAAGTGTGCATACCTCCATGTGGACACAATCATTCTAACAGTTCAGTGTGCACACCTCCACAGGGACACCCTCATTCTAACAGTTCAGTGTGCACACCTCCATGTGGGCACACTCATTCTAACAGTTCAGTGTGCACACCTCCATGTTGACACACTCATTTTAAAAGTTCAGTGTGCACACCTCCATGTGGACACACTCATTCTAACAGTTCAGTGTGCACACCTCCAAGTGGACAAATTCTAACATTTCAGTGTGCACCCCTCCACAGGGACACACGCATTCTAACAGTTCAGTGTGCACACCTCCATGAGGACACACGCATTCTAACAGTTCAGTGTGCACACCTCCATGAGGACACACTCATTCTAACAGTTTAGTGTGCACACCTCCATGTGGACACACTCATTCTAACAGTTCAGTGTGCACACCTCCATGTGGACACACTCATTCAAACAGTTCAGTGTGCACACCTCCATGTGGACACACTCATTCTAACAGTTCAGTGTGCACATCTCCATTTGGACACACTCATTCAAACAGTACAGTGTGCATACCTCCATGTGGACCAATTCTAACACTTCGGTGTGCACACCTCCATGTGGACACACTCATTCTAACATTTCAGTGTGCACACCTCCACAGGGACACACTCATTCTAACAGTTCAGTGTGCACAGCTCCATGTGGACACACTCATTCTAACAGTTCAGTGTGCACAACTCCATGAGGACACACTCATTCTAACAGTTCAGTGTGCACACCTCCATGTGGACACACTCATTCTAACAGTTCAGTGTGCACACCTCCATGTGGACACACTCATTCTATCAGTTCAGTGTGCACACCTCCATGTGTACACACTCATTCTAACCGTTCTGTGTGCACAACTCCATGTGGACACACTCATTCTAACAGTTCAGTGTGCACACCTCCATGTGGACAAATTCTAACACTTCAGTGCGCACACCTCCCTGTGGACACACTCATTCTAACATTTCAGTGTGCACACCTCCACAGGGACACACGCATTCTAACAGTTCAGTGTGCACACCTCCATGAGGACACACTCATTCTAACAGTTCAGTGTGCACACCTCCATGTGGACACACTCATTCTAACAGTTCAGTGTGCACACTTCCATGAAGGCACACTCATTCTAACAGTTCAGTGTGCACACCTCCATGTGGGCACAGTCATTCTAACAGTTCAGTGTGCACATCTCCATGTGGACACACTCATTCAAACAGTTCAGTGTGCACACCTCCATGTGGACCAATTCTAACACTTCGGTGTGCACACCTCCATGTGGACACACTCATTCTTACATTTCAGTGTGCACACCTCCATGTGGACACACTCATTCTAACAGTTCAGTGTGCACAACTCCATGTGGACACACTCATTCTAACAGTTCAGTGTGCACATCTCCATGTGGACACACTCATTCTAACAGTTCAGTGTGGACACCGCCTTGTGGGCACAGTCATTTTAACAGTTCAGTGTGCACAACTCCATGTGGACACAATCCTTCTAACAGTTCAGTGTGCACACCTCCATGTGAGCACACTCATTCTAACAGTTCAGTGTGCACACCTCAATGTTGACACACTCATTCTAACAGTTCAGTGTGCACACCTCCATGTGGACACACTCATTCTAACAGTTCAGTGTGCACACCTCCATGTGAGCACACTCATTCTAACAGTTCAGTGTGCACACCTCCATGTGGGCATACTCATTCTAAAGTTCAGTGTGAACACCTCCATGTGGGCACACTCATTCTAACGGTTCAGTGTGCACACCTCCATGTGGGCACACTCATTCTAACAGTTCAGTGGGCACACCTCCATGTGGACACACTCATTCTAACAGTTCATTATGCACACCTCCCTATGGGCACACTCATTCTAACAGTTCAGTGTGCACAATTCCATGTGGACACACTCATTCTAACAGTTCAGTGTGCACACCTCTATGTGGACACACTCATTCTAACAGTTCAGTGTGCACACCTCCATGTGGACACACTCATTCTAACAGTTCAGTGTGCACAACTCCATGTGGACACACTCATTCTAACAGTTCAGTGTGCACATCTCCATGTGGACACACTCATTCTAACAGTTCAGTGTGGACACCGCCTTGTGGGCACAGTCATTTTAACAGTTCTGTGTGCACAACTCCATGTGGACACAATCCTTCTAACAGTTCAGTGTGCACTCCTCCATGTGGACACAGTCATTCTAACAGTTCAGTGTGCACACCTCCATGTGGTCACACTCATTCTAACAGTTCAGTGTGCAGACTTCCATCTGGGCACACTCATTCTAACAGTTCAGTGTGCACACCTCCATGTGGGCACACTCATTCTAACAGTTCAGTGTGCAACCTCCATGTGGGCACACTCATTCTAACAGTTCAGTGTACACAACTCCAAGTGGACACACTCATTCTAACAGTTCAGTGTGCACACCTCCATGTGGACACACTCATTCTAACAGTTCAGTGTGCACACCTCCATGTGGACACACTCATTCTAACATTTCAGTGTGCACACATCCATGTGAGCACACTCATTCTAACAGTTCAGTGTACACAACTCCATGTGGGCACACTCATTTTAACAGTTCAGTGTACACACCTCCATGTGGACACACTCATTCTAACAGTTCAGTGTGCACACCTCCATGTGGGCACACTCATTCTAACAGTTCAGTTTGCACACCTCCATGTGGACACACACATTCTAACAGTTCAGTGTGCACACCTCCATGTGGACACCCTCATTCTAACAGTTCAGTGTGCACACCTCCATGTTGACACACTCATTCTAAAATTTCAGTATGCACACCTCCATGTGGACAAATTCTAACACTTCAGTGTACACATCTCCATGTTGACACACTCATTCTATCATTTCAGTGTGCACACCTCCACAGGGACACACTCACTCTAACAGTTCAGTGTGCACACCTCCATGTGGACATACTCATTCTAACAGTTTAGTGTACACACCTCCATGTGGACACACTCATTCTAACAGTTCAGTGTGCACACCTCCATGTGGACACACTCATTCAAACATTTCAGTGTGCACACCTCCATGTGGACACACTCATTCTAACAGTTCAGTGTGCACATCTCCAGGTGGACACACTCATTCAAACAGTTCAGTGTGCACACCTCCATGTGGACCAATTCTAACACTTCGGTGTGCACACCTCCATGTGGACACACTCATTCTAACAGTACACTGTGCACACCTCCATGTGGACATATTCTAACAGTTCAGTGTGCATACCTCCATGTGGACACACTCATTCTAACAGTTCAGTGTGCACACCTCCATGTGGACACACTCATTCTAACAGTTCAGTGTGCACACCTCCACAGGGACACACTCATTCTAACAGTTCAGTGTGCACACCTCCATGTGGTCACAGTCATTCTAACAGTTCAGTGTGCACACCTCCACGTGGACACAGTCATTCTAACATTTCAGTGTGCACACCTCCATGTGTACACACTCATTCTAACAGTTCAGTGTGCACTCCTCCACAGGGACACACTCATTCTAACAGTTCAGTGTGCACACCTCCATGTGTACACACTCATTCTAACAGTTCAGTGTGCACTCCTCCACAGGGACACACTCAATCTAACAGTTCAGTGTGCACACCTCCATGTGGGCACACTCATTCTAACAGTTCAGTGTGCACACCTCCATGTTGACACACTCATTCTAAAAGTTCAGTGTGCACACCTCCATGTGGACACACTCATTGTAACAGTTCAGTGTGCACACCTCCAAGTGGACAAATTCTAACACTTCAGGGCGCACACCTCCCTGTGGACACACTCATTCTAACATTTCAGTGTGCACAACTCCACAGGGACACACGCATTCTAACAGTTCAGTGTGCACACCTCCATGAGGACACACTCATTCTAACAGTTTAGGGTGCACACCTCCATGTGGACACACTCATTTGAACAGTTCAGTGTGCACACCTCCATGTGGACACACTCATTCAAACAGTTCAGTGTGCACACCTCCATGTGGACACACTCATTCTAACAGTTCAGTTTGCACATCTCCATGTGGACACACTCATTCAAACAGTACAGTGTGCATACCTCCATGTGGACCAATTCTAACACTTCGGTGTGCACACCTCCATGTGGACACATTCATTCTAACATTTCAGTGTGCACACCTCCACAGGAACACACTCATTCTAACAGTTCAGTGTGCACAACTCCATGTGGACACACTCATTCTAACAGTTCAGTGTGCACAACTCCATGAGGACACACTCATTCTAACAGTTCAGTGTGCACACTTCAATGTGGACACACTCATTCTAACAGTTCAGTGTGCACACCTCCATGTGGACACACTCATTCTATCAATTTAGTGTGCACACCTCCATGTGGACACACTCATTCTAACAGTTCAGTGTGCACACCTCCATGTGGACACACTCATTCTATCAGTTCAGTGTGCACACCTTCATGTGGACACACTCATTCTAACAGTTCAGTGTGTACAACTCCATGTGGACACACTCATTTTAACAGTTCAGTGTGCATACCTCCACAGGGATACACTCATTCTAACAGTTCAGTGTGCACACCTCCATGTGGACACACTCATTCTAACAATTCAGTGTGCACAACTCCATGTGGGCACACTCATTCTAACAGTTCAGTGTGCACAATTCCATGTGGACACACTCATTCTAACAGTTCAGTGTGCACACCTCCATGTGGACACACTCATTCTAACAGTTCAGTGTGCACACCTCCATGTGGACACACTCATTCTAACAGTTCAGTGTGCACACCTCCATGTGGACACACTCATTCCAGCAATACAGTGTGCACACCTCCATGTGGACATATTCTAACAGTTCAGTGTGCACACCTCCATGTGGACACACTCATTCTAACAGTTCAGTGTGCACACCTCCACAGGGACACACTTATTCTAACAGGTCAGAGTGCACAACTCCATGTGGGCACACTCATTCTAACAGTTCAGAGTGCACACCTCCAAGTGGACAAATTCTAACACTTCAGTGCGCACACCTCCCTGTGGACACACTCATTCTAACATTTCAGTGTGCACACCTCCACAGGGACACACGCATTCTAACAGTTCAGTGTGCACACCTCCATGTGGACACACTCATTCTAACAGTTCAGTGTGCACACCTCCATGTGGACACACTCATTCTAACAGTTCAGTGTGCACACCTCCATGTGGACACACTCATTCTAACAGTTCAGTGTGCACACCTCCATGTGGACACACTCATTCTAACAGTTCAGTGTGCACATCTCCATGTGGACACACTCATTCAAACATTTCAGTGTGCACACCTCCATGTGGACCAATTCTAACACTTCGGTGTGCACACCTCCATGTGGACACACTCATTCTAACATTTCAGTGTGCACACCTCCACAGGGACACACTCATTCTAACAGTTCAGTGTGCACAACTCCATGTGGACACACTCATTCTAACAGTTCAGTGTGCACACCTCCATGTGGACACACTCATTCTAACAGTTCAGTGTGCCCACCTCCATGTGGACACACTCATTCTATCAGTTCAGTGTGCACACCTCCATGTGGACACACTCATTCTAACAGTTCAGTGTGCATAACTCCATGTGGACACACTCATTTTAACAGTTCAGTGTGCACACCTCCACAGGGATACACTCATTCTAACAGTTCAGTTTGCACACCTAAATGTGGACACACTCATTCTAACAGTTCACTGTGCACAACTCCATGTGGGCACACTCATTCTAACAGTTCAGTGTGCACACTTCCATGTGGACACACTCATTCTAACAGTTCAGTGTGCACACCTCCATGTGGACACACTCATTCTAACAGTTCAGTGTGCACACCTCCATGTGGACACACTCATTCTAACAGTTCAGTGTGCACACCTCCATGTGGACACACTCATTCTAACAATACAGTGTGCACACCTCCATGTGGACATATTCTAACAGTTCAGTGTGCACACCTCCATGTGGACACACTCATTCTAACATTTCAGTGTGCACACCTCCACAGGGACACACTTATTCTAACAGTTCAGTGTGCACACTTCCATGTGGGCACAGTCATTCTAACAGTTCAATGTGCACACCTCCATGTGGACACACTCATTCTAACAGTTCAGTGTGCACACCTCCATGTGGACACACTCATTCTATCAGTTCAGTGTGCACACCTCCATGTGGACACACTCAATCTAACAGTTCAGTGTGCACAACTCCATGTGGACACACTCATTTTAACATTTCAGTGTGCACACCTCCACAGGGATACACTCATTCTAACAGTTCAGTTTGCACACCTCCATGTGGACACACTCATTCTAACAGTTCAGTGTGCACACCTCCATGTGGACACACTCATTCTAACAGTTCAGTGTGCACACCTCCATGTGGACACACTCATTCTAACAGTTCAGTGTGCACACCTCCACAGGGACACACTTATTCTAACAGTTCAGTGTGCACACTTCCATGTGGGCACAGTCATTCTAACAGTTCAATGTGCACACCTCAATGTGGACACAGTCATTCTAACAGTTCAGAGTGCACAACTCCATGTGGGCACACTAATTCTAACAGTTCAGTGTGCACACCTCCATGTGGACACAGTCATTCTAACAGTTCATTGTGCACAACTCTATGTGGGCACACTCATTCTAACAGTTCAGTGTGCACACTTCCATGTGGACACACTCATTCTAACAGTTCAGTGTGCACACCTCCATGTGGACACACTCATTCTAACAGTTCAGTGTGCACACCTCCATGTGGACACACTCATTCTAACAGTTCAGTGTGCACACCTCCATGTGGGCACACTCATTCTAACAGTTCAGTGTGCAGACTTCCATGTGGGCACACTCATTCTAACAGTTCAGTGTGCAGACTTCCATGTGGGCACACTCATTCTAACAGTTCAGTGTGCACACCTCCATGTGGACACACTCATTCTAACAGTTCAGTGTGCACACTTCCATGTGGACACACTCATTCTAACAGTTCAGTGTGCACACCTCCATGTGGACACACTCATTCTAACAGTTCAGTGTGCACATCTCCATGTGGACACACTCATTCAAACAGTACAGTGTGCATACCTCCATGTGGACCAATTCTAACACTTCGGTGTGCGCACCTCCATGTGGACACACTCATTCTAACATTTCAGTGTGCACACCTCCACAGGGACACACTCATTCTAACAGTTCAGTGTGCACAACTCCATGTGGACACACTCATTCTAACAGTTCAGTGTGCACAACTCCATGAGGACACACTCATTCTAACAGTTCAGTGTGCACACCTCCATGTGGACACACTCATTCTAACAGTTCAGTGTGCACACCTCCATGTGGACACACTCATTCTATCAGTTCAGTGTGCACACCTCCATGTGGACACACTCATTCTAACAGTTCAGTGTGCACAACTCCATGTGGACACACTCATTTTAACAGTTCAGTGTGCATACCTCCACAGGGATACACTCCTTCTAACAGTTCAGTGTGCACACCTCCATGTGGACACACTCATTCTAACAGTTCAGTGTGCACAACTCCATGTGGGCACACTCATTCTAACAGTTCAGTGTGCACAATTCCCTGTGGACACACTCATTCTAACAGTTCAGTGTGCACACCTCCATGTGTACACACTCATTCTAACAGTTCAGTGTGCACACCTCCATGTGGACACACTCATTCTAACAGTTCAGTGTGCACACCTCCATGTGGACACACTCATTCCAGCAATACAGTGTGCACACCTCCATGTGGACATTTTCTAACAGTTCAGTGTGCACACCTCCATGTGGACACACTCATTCTAACAGTTCAGTGTGGACACCTAATTGTGGGCACAGTCATTTTAAGAGTTCAGTGTGCACACCTCCATGTGGACACAATCCTTCTAACAGTTCAGTGTGCACACCTCCATGTGGACACATTCTAACAGTTCAGTGTGCACACCACAATGTGGACACACTCATTCTAACAGTTCAGTGTGCACACCTCCATGTGGACACACTCATTCTAACAGTTCAGTGTGCACACCTCCATGTGAGCACACTCATTCTAACAGTTCAGTGTGCACACCTCCATGTGTGCATACTCATTCTAAAGTTCAGTGTGCACACCTCCATGTGGGCACACTCATTCTAACGGTTCAGTGTGCACACCTCCATGTGGACACACTCATTCTAACAGTTCAGTATGCACACCTCCATATGGGCACACTCATTCTAACAGTTCAGTGTGCACAATTCCATGTGGACACACTCATTCTAACAGTTTAGTGTGCACACCTCCACAGGGATAAACTCATTCTAACAGCTCAGTGTGCACACCTCCATGTGGACACACTCATTCTAACAGTTCAGTGTGCAAACCTCCATGTGGGCACACTCAAACAGTTCAGTGTGCACACCTCCATGTGGACACACTCATTCTAACAGTTCAGTGTGCACACCTCCATGTGGGCACACTCATTCTAACGGTTCAGTGTGCACACCTCCATGTGGACACACTCATTCTAACAGTTCAGTATGCACACCTCCATATGGGCACACTCATTCTAACAGTTCAGTGTGCACAATTCCATGTGGACACACTCATTCTAACAGTTTAGTGTGCACACCTCCACAGGGATAAACTCATTCTAACAGCTCAGTGTGCACACCTCCATGTGGACACACTCATTCTAACAGTTCAGTGTGCAAACCTCCATGTGGGCACACTCATTCTAACAGTTCAGTGTGCACACCTCCATGTGGACACACTCATTCTAACAGTTCAGTGTGCACACCTCCATGTGGGCACACTCATTCTAACAGTTCAGTTTGCACACCTCCACAGGGATACACTCATTGTAACAGTTCAGTGTGCACACCTCCATGTGGACACAATCCTTCTAACAGTTCAGTGTGCACAATTCCATGTGGCAACACTCATTCTAACAGTTCAGTGTGCACACTTCCATGTGGACACACTCATTCTAACAGTTCAGTGTGCATACCTCCATGAGGACCCAATCATTCTAACAGTTCAGTGTGCACACCTCCATGTGGACACACTCATTCTAATAGTTCAGTGTGGACACCTAATTGTGGGCACAGTCATTTTAACAGTTCAGTGTGCACACCTCCATGTGGACACAATCCTTCTAACAGTTCAGTGTGCACACCTCCATGTGGACACATTCTAACAGTTCAGTGTGCACACCACAATGTGGACACACTCATTCTAACAGTTCAGTGTGCACACCTCCATGTGGACACACTCAATCTAACAGTTCAGTGTGCACACCTCCATGTGAGCACACTCATTCTAACAGTTCAGTGTGCAAACCTCCATGTGGGCACACTCATTCTAACAGTTCAGTGTGCACACCTCCATGTGGACACCCTCATTCTAACAGTTCAGTGTGCACACCTCCATGTGGACACACTCATTCTAACAGTTCAGTGTGCACACCTCCATGTGGACACACTCATTCTAACAGTTCAGTGTGCACACCTCCATGTGGACACAGTCATTCTAACAGTTAAGTGTGCATACCTCCATGTGGACACAATCATTCTAACAGTTCAGTGTGCACACCTCCACAGGGACACCCTCATTCTAACAGTTCAGTGTGCACACCTCCACAGGGACACACTCATTCTAACAGTTCAGTGTGCACACCTCCCTGTGGACACACTCATTCTAACAGTTCAGTGTGCACACCTCCATGTGGGCACACTCATTCTAACAGTTCAGTGTGCACACCTCCATGTGGACACACTCATTCTACCAGTTCAGTGTGCACACCTCCATGTGGGCACACTCATTCTAACAGTTCAGTGTGCACACCTCCACAGGGATACACTCATTGTAACAGTTCAGTGTGCACACCTCCATGTGGACACACTCATTCGAACAGTTCAGTGTGCACAACTCCATGTGGCAACACTCATTCTAACAGTTCAGTGTGCACACTTCCATGTGGACACACTCATTCTAACAGTTCAGTGTGCATACCTCCATGTGGACACACTCATTCTAACAGTTCAGTGTGCACACCTCCATGTGGGCACACTCATTCTAACAGTTCAGTGTGCACACCTCCATGTGGGCATACTCATTCTAACAGAAGAGTGTGCACACTTCCAAGTGGGCACACTCATTCTAACAGTTCATTGTGCACACCTCCATGTGGACACACTCATTCTAACAGTTCAGTGTGCACACCTCCATGTGGACACACTCATTCTAACAGTTCAGTGTGCACACCTCCATGTGGGCACACTCATTCTAACAGTTCAGTGTGCACACCTACACAGGGATACACTCATTGTAACAGTTCAGTGTGCACACCTCCATGTGGACACACTCATTCTAACAGTTCAGTGTGGACACCTAATTGTGGGCACAGTCATTTTAAGAGTTCAGTGTGCACACCTCCATGTGGACACAATCCTTCTAACAGTTCAGTGTGCACACCTCCATGTGGACACATTCTAACAGTTCAGTGTGCACACCACAATGTGGACACACTCATTCTAACAGTTCAGTGTGCACACCTCCATGTGGACACACTCATTCTAACAGTTCAGTGTGCACACCTCCATGTGAGCACACTCATTCTAACAGTTCAGTGTGCACACCTCCATGTGTGCATACTCATTCTAAAGTTCAGTGTGCACACCTCCATGTGGGCACACTCATTCTAACGGTTCAGTGTGCACACCTCCATGTGGACACACTCATTCTAACAGTTCAGTATGCACACCTCCATATGGGCACACTCATTCTAACAGTTCAGTGTGCACAATTCCATGTGGACACACTCATTCTAACAGTTTAGTGTGCACACCTCCACAGGGATAAACTCATTCTAACAGCTCAGTGTGCACACCTCCATGTGGACACACTCATTCTAACAGTTCAGTGTGCAAACCTCCATGTGGGCACACTCAAACAGTTCAGTGTGCACACCTCCATGTGGACACACTCATTCTAACAGTTCAGTGTGCACACCTCCATGTGGGCACACTCATTCTAACGGTTCAGTGTGCACACCTCCATGTGGACACACTCATTCTAACAGTTCAGTATGCACACCTCCATATGGGCACACTCATTCTAACAGTTCAGTGTGCACAATTCCATGTGGACACACTCATTCTAACAGTTTAGTGTGCACACCTCCACAGGGATAAACTCATTCTAACAGCTCAGTGTGCACACCTCCATGTGGACACACTCATTCTAACAGTTCAGTGTGCAAACCTCCATGTGGGCACACTCATTCTAACAGTTCAGTGTGCACACCTCCATGTGGACACACTCATTCTAACAGTTCAGAGTGCACACCTCCATGTGGGCACACTCATTCTAACAGTTCAGTTTGCACACCTCCACAGGGATACACTCATTGTAACAGTTCAGTGTGCACACCTCCATGTGGACACAATCCTTCTAACAGTTCAGTGTGCACAATTCCATGTGGCAACACTCATTCTAACAGTTCAGTGTGCACACTTCCATGTGGACACACTCATTCTAACAGTTCAGTGTGCATACCTCCATGTGGACACACTCATTCTAACAGTTCAGTGTGCACACCTCCATGTGGGCATCCTCATTCTAACAGAAGAGTGTGCACACTTCCAAGTGGGCACACTCATTCTAACAGTTCATTGTGCACACCTCCATGTGGACACACTCATTCTAACAGTTCAGTGTGCACACCTCCATGTGGACACACTCATTCTAACAGTTCAGTGTGCACACCTCCATGTGGGCACACTCATTCTAACAGTTCAGTGTGCACACCTACACAGGGATACACTCATTGTAACAGTTCAGTGTGCACACCTCCATGTGGACACACTCATTCGAAAAGTTCAGTGTGCACACCTGCATGTGGACACAATCATTCTAACAGTTCAGTGTGCACACCTCCATGAGGACCCAATCATTCTAACAGTTCAGTGTGCACACCTCCATGTGGACACACTCATTCTAACAGTTCAGTGTGGACACCTAATTGTGGGCACAGTCATTTTAACAGTTCAGTGTGCACACCTCCATGTGGACACAATCCTTCTAACAGTTCAGTGTGCACACCTCCATGTGGACACATTCTAACAGTTCAGTGTGCACACCACAATGTGGACACACTCATTCTAACAGTTCAGTGTGCACACCTCCATGTGGACACACTCAATCTAACAGTTCAGTGTGCACACCTCCATGTGAGCACACTCATTCTAACAGTTCAGTGTGCAAACCTCCATGTGGGCACACTCATTCTAACAGTTCAGTGTGCACACCTCCATGTGGACACCCTCATTCTAACAGTTCAGTGTGCACACCTCCATGTGGACACACTCATTCTAACAGTTCAGTGTGCACACCTCCATGTGGACACACTCATTCTAACAGTTCAGTGTGCACACCTCCATGTGGACACAGTCATTCTAACAGTTAAGTGTGCATACCTCCATGTGGACACAATCATTCTAACAGTTCAGTGTGCACACCTCCACAGGGACACCCTCATTCTAACAGTTCAGTGTGCACACCTCCACAGGGACACACTCATTCTAACAGTTCAGTGTGCACACCTCCCTGTGGACACACTCATTCTAACAGTTCAGTGTGCACACCTCCATGTGGGCACACTCATTCTAACAGTTCAGTGTGCACACCTCCATGTGGACACACTCATTCTACCAGTTCAGTGTGCACACCTCCATGTGGGCACACTCATTCTAACAGTTCAGTGTGCACACCTCCACAGGGATACACTCATTGTAACAGTTCAGTGTGCACACCTCCATGTGGACACACTCATTCGAACAGTTCAGTGTGCACAACTCCATGTGGCAACACTCATTCTAACAGTTCAGTGTGCACACTTCCATGTGGACACACTCATTCTAACAGTTCAGTGTGCATACCTCCATGTGGGCACACTCATTCTAACAGTTCAGTGTGCACACCTCCATGTGGGCATACTCATTCTAACAGAAGAGTGTGCACACTTCCAAGTGGGCACACTCATTCTAACAGTTCATTGTGCACACCTCCATGTGGACACACTCATTCTAACAGTTCAGTGTGCACACCTCCATGTGGACACACTCATTCTAACAGTTCAGTGTGCACACCTCCATGTGGGCACACTCATTCTAACAGTTCAGTGTGCACACCTACACAGGGATACACTCATTGTAACAGTTCAGTGTGCACACCTCCATGTGGACACACTCATTCTAACAGTTCAGTGTGGACACCTAATTGTGGGCACAGTCATTTTAAGAGTTCAGTGTGCACACCTCCATGTGGACACAATCCTTCTAACAGTTCAGTGTGCACACCTCCATGTGGACACATTCTAACAGTTCAGTGTGCACACCACAATGTGGACACACTCATTCTAACAGTTCAGTGTGCACACCTCCATGTGGACACACTCATTCTAACAGTTCAGTGTGCACACCTCCATGTGAGCACACTCATTCTAACAGTTCAGTGTGCACACCTCCATGTGTGCATACTCATTCTAAAGTTCAGTGTGCACACCTCCATGTGGGCACACTCATTCTAACGGTTCAGTGTGCACACCTCCATGTGGACACACTCATTCTAACAGTTCAGTATGCACACCTCCATATGGGCACACTCATTCTAACAGTTCAGTGTGCACAATTCCATGTGGACACACTCATTCTAACAGTTTAGTGTGCACACCTCCACAGGGATAAACTCATTCTAACAGCTCAGTGTGCACACCTCCATGTGGACACACTCATTCTAACAGTTCAGTGTGCAAACCTCCATGTGGGCACACTCAAACAGTTCAGTGTGCACACCTCCATGTGGACACACTCATTCTAACAGTTCAGTGTGCACACCTCCATGTGGGCACACTCATTCTAACGGTTCAGTGTGCACACCTCCATGTGGACACACTCATTCTAACAGTTCAGTATGCACACCTCCATATGGGCACACTCATTCTAACAGTTCAGTGTGCACAATTCCATGTGGACACACTCATTCTAACAGTTTAGTGTGCACACCTCCACAGGGATAAACTCATTCTAACAGCTCAGTGTGCACACCTCCATGTGGACACACTCATTCTAACAGTTCAGTGTGCAAACCTCCATGTGGGCACACTCATTCTAACAGTTCAGTGTGCACACCTCCATGTGGACACACTCATTCTAACAGTTCAGTGTGCACACCTCCATGTGGGCACACTCATTCTAACAGTTCAGTGTGCACACCTACACAGGGATACACTCATTGTAACAGTTCAGTGTGCACACCTCCATGTGGACACACTCATTCGAAAAGTTCAGTGTGCACACCTGCATGTGGACACAATCATTCTAACAGTTCAGTGTGCACACCTCCATGAGGACTAAACATTCTAACAGTTCAGTGTGCACACCTCCATGTGGACACACTCATTCTAACAGTTCAGTGTGCACACCTAATTGTGGGCACAGTCATTCTAACAGTTAAGTGTGCACACCTCCCTGTGGACACAATCCTTCTAACAGTTCAGTGTGCACACCTCCATGTGGACACATTCTAACAGTTCAGTGTGCACACCACAATGTGGACACACTCATTCTAACAGTTCAGTGTGCACACCTCCATGTGGACACACTCATTCTAACAGTTCATTGTGCACACCTCCATGTGAGCACACTCATTCTAACAGTTCAGTGTGCACACCTCCATGTGGACACACTCATTCTAACAGTTCAGTGTGCACACCTCCATGTGGACACACTCATTCTAACAGTTCAGTGTGCACACCTCCATGTGGACACACTCATTCTAACAGTTCAGTGTGCCCACCTCCATGTGGACACAGTCATTCTAACAGATAAGTGTGCATACCTCCATGTGGACACAATCATTCTAACAGTTCAGTGTGCACACCTCCACAGGGACACCCTCATTCTAACAGTTCAGTGTGCACACCTCCACAGGGACACACTCATTCTAACAGTTCAGTGTGCCCACCTCCATGTGGACACAGTCATTCTAACAGTTAAGTGTGCATACCTCCATGTGGACACAATCATTCTAACAGTTCAGTGTGCACACCTCCACAGGGACACCCTCATTCTAACAGTTCAGTGTGCACACCTCCACAGGGACACACTCATTCTAACAGTTCAGTGTGCACACCTCCATGTGGGCACACTCATTCTAACAGTTAAGTGTGCACACCTCCATGTGGGCACACTCATTCTAACAGTTCAGTGTGCACACCTCCACAGGGATACACTCATTGTAACAGTTCAGTGTGCACACCTCCATGTGGACACACTCATTCGAACAGTTCAGTGTGCACACTTCCATGTGGACACACTCATTCTAACAGTTCAGTGTGCATACCTCCATGTGGACACACTCATTCTAACAGTTCAGTGTGCACACCTCCATGTGGGCACACTCATTCTAACAGTTCAGTGTGCACACCTCCATGTGGGCATACTCATTCTAACAGAAGAGTGTGCACACTTCCAAGTGGGCACACTCATTCTAACAGTTCATTGTGCACACCTCCATGTGGACACACTCATTCTAACAGTTCAGTGTGCACACCTCCATGTGGACACACTCATTCTAACAGTTCAGTGTGCACAAATCCATGTGGGCACACTCATTCTAACAGTTCAGTGTGCACACCTACACAGGGATACACTCATTGTAACAGTTCAGTGTGCACACCTCCATGTGGACACACTCATTCGAACAGTTCAGTGTGCACACCTGCATGTGGACACAATCATTCTAACAGTTCAGTGTGCACACCTACATGAGGACCCAATCATTCTAACAGTTCAGTGTGCACACCTCCATGTGGACACACTCATTCTAACAGTTCAGTGTGGACACCTAATTGTGGGCACAGTCATTTTAACAGTTCAGTGTGCACACCTCCATGTGGACACAATCCTTCTAACAGTTCAGTGTGCACACCTCCATGTGGACACATTCTAACAGTTCAGTGTGCACACCACAATGTGGACACACTCATTCTAACAGTTCAGTGTGCACACCTCCATGTGGACACACTCATTCTAACAGTTCATTGTGCACACCTCCATGTGAGCACACTCATTCTAACAGTTCAGTGTGCACACCTCCATATGTGCATACTCATTCTAAAGTACAGTGTGCACACCTCCATGTGGGCACACTCATTCTAACAGTTCAGTGTGCACACCTCCATGTGGACACACTCATTCTAACAGTTCAGTGTGCACAACTCCATGTGGACACACTCATTCTAACAGTTCAGTGTGGACACCTCCTTGTGGGCACAGTCATTTTAACAGTTCAGTGTGCCCACCTCCATGTGGACACAATCCTTCTAACAGTTCAGTGTGCACACCTCCATGTGGACACATTCTAACAGTTCAGTGTGCACACCTCAATGTGGACACACTCATTCTAACAGTTCAGTGTGCACACCTCCATGTGGACACACTCATTCTAACAGTTCAGTGTGCACACCTCCATGTGAGCACACTCATTCTAACAGTTCATTGTGCAAACCTCCACGTGGGCACACTCATTCTAACAGTTCAGTGTGCACACCTCCATGTGGACACACTCATTCTAACAGTTCAGTGTGCACACCTCCATGTGGACACACTCATTCTAAAAGTTCAGTGTGCACACCTCCATGTGGACACACTCATTCTAACAGTTAAGTGTGCACACCTCCCTGTGGACACAGTCATTCTAACAGTTAAGTGTGCATACCTCCATGTGGACACAATCATTCTAACAGTTCAGTGTGCACACCTCCACAGGGACACCCTCATTCTAACAGTTCAGTGTGCACACCTCCATGTGGGCACACTCATTCTAACAGTTCAGTGTGCACACCTCCATGTTGACACACTCATTTTAAAAGTTCAGTGTGCACACCTCCATGTGGACACACTCATTCTAACAGTTCAGTGTGCACACCTCCAAGTGGACAAATTCTAACATTTCAGTGTGCACCCCTCCACAGGGACACACGCATTCTAACAGTTCAGTGTGCACACCTCCATGAGGACACACGCATTCTAACAGTTCAGTGTGCACACCTCCATGAGGACACACTCATTCTAACAGTTTAGTGTGCACACCTCCATGTGGACACACTCATTCTAACAGTTCAGTGTGCACACCTCCATGTGGACACACTCATTCAAACAGTTCAGTGTGCACACCTCCATGTGGACACACTCATTCTAACAGTTCAGTGTGCACATCTCCATTTGGACACACTCATTCAAACAGTACAGTGTGCATACCTCCATGTGGACCAATTCTAACACTTCGGTGTGCACACCTCCATGTGGACACACTCATTCTAACATTTCAGTGTGCACACCTCCACAGGGACACACTCATTCTAACAGTTCAGTGTGCACAGCTCCATGTGGACACACTCATTCTAACAGTTCAGTGTGCACAACTCCATGAGGACACACTCATTCTAACAGTTCAGTGTGCACACCTCCATGTGGACACACTCATTCTAACAGTTCAGTGTGCACACCTCCATGTGGACACACTCATTCTATCAGTTCAGTGTGCACACCTCCATGTGTACACACTCATTCTAACCGTTCTGTGTGCACAACTCCATGTGGACACACTCATTTTAACAGTTCAGTGTGCACACCTCCACAGGGATACACTCATTCTAACAGTTCAGTGTGCACACCTCCATGTGGACACACTCATTCTAACAGTTCAGTGTGCACACCTCCATGTGGACACACTCCTTCTAACAGTTCAGTGTGCACACTTCCATGTGGACACACTCATTCTAACAGTTCAGTGTGCACACCTCCATGTGGACACACTCATTCTAACAGTTCAGTGTGCACACCTCCATGTGGACACACTCATTCTAACAGTTCAGTGTGCACACCTCCATGTGGACACACTCATTCTAACAATACAGTGTGCACACCTCCATGTGGACATATTCTAACAGTTCAGTGTGCACACCTCCATGTGGACACACTCATTCTAACAGTTCAGTGTGCACACCTCCACAGGGACACACTTATTCTAACAGTTCAGTGTGCATACTTCCATGTGGGCACAGTCATTCTAACAGTTCAATGTGCACACCTCCATGTGGACACAGTCATTCTAACAGTTCAGAGTGCACAACTCCATGTGGGCACACTCATTCTAACAGTTCAGAGTGCACACCTCCAAGTGGACAAATTCTAACACTTCAGTGCGCACACCTCCCTGTGGACACACTCATTCTAACATTTCAGTGTGCACACCTCCACAGGGACACACGCATTCTAACAGTTCAGTGTGCACACCTCCATGAGGACACACTCATTCTAACAGTTCAGTGTGCACACCTCCATGTGGACACACTCATTCTAACAGTTCAGTGTGCACACTTCCATGAAGGCACACTCATTCTAACAGTTCAGTGTGCACACCTCCATGTGGGCACAGTCATTCTAACAGTTCAGTGTGCACATCTCCATGTGGACACACTCATTCAAACAGTTCAGTGTGCACACCTCCATGTGGACCAATTCTAACACTTCGGTGTGCACACCTCCATGTGGACACACTCATTCTAACAGTTCAGTGTGCACAACTCCATGTGGACACACTCATTCTAACAGTTCAGTGTGCACATCTCCATGTGGACACACTCATTCTAACAGTTCAGTGTGGACACCGCCTTGTGCGCACAGTCATTTTAACAGTTCAGTGTGCACAACTCCATGTGGACACAATCCTTCTAACAGTTCAGTGTGCACACCTCCATGTGAGCACACTCATTCTAACAGTTCAGTGTGCACACCTCAATGTTGACACACTCATTCTAACAGTTCAGTGTGCACACCTCCATGTGGACACACTCATTCTAACAGTTCAGTGTGCACACCTCCATGTGAGCACACTCATTCTAACAGTTCAGTGTGCACACCTCCATGTGGGCATACTCATTCTAAAGTTCAGTGTGAACACCTCCATGTGGGCACACTCATTCTAACGGTTCAGTGTGCACACCTCCATGTGGGCACACTCATTCTAACAGTTCAGTGGGCACACCTCCATGTGGACACACTCATTCTAACAGTTCATTATGCACACCTCCCTATGGGCACACTCATTCTAACAGTTCAGTGTGCACAATTCCATGTGGACACACTCATTCTAACAGTTCAGTGTGCACACCTCTATGTGGACACACTCATTCTAACAGTTCAGTGTGCACACCTCCATGTGGACACACTCATTCTAACAGTTCAGTGTGCACAACTCCATGTGGACACACTCATTCTAACAGTTCAGTGTGCACACCTCCATGTGAGCACACTCATTCTAACAGTTCAGTGTGCACACCTCAATGTTGACACACTCATTCTAACAGTTCAGTGTGCACACCTCCATGTGGACACACTCATTCTAACAGTTCAGTGTGCACACCTCCATGTGAGCACACTCATTCTAACAGTTCAGTGTGCACACCTCCATGTGGGCATACTCATTCTAAAGTTCAGTGTGAACACCTCCATGTGGGCACACTCATTCTAACGGTTCAGTGTGCACACCTCCATGTGGGCACACTCATTCTAACAGTTCAGTGGGCACACCTCCATGTGGACACACTCATTCTAACAGTTCATTATGCACACCTCCCTATGGGCACACTCATTCTAACAGTTCAGTGTGCACAATTCCATGTGGACACACTCATTCTAACAGTTCAGTGTGCACACCTCTATGTGGACACACTCATTCTAACAGTTCAGTGTGCACACCTCCATGTGGACACACTCATTCTAACAGTTCAGTGTGCACAACTCCATGTGGACACACTCATTCTAACAGTTCAGTGTGCACATCTCCATGTGGACACACTCATTCTAACAGTTCAGTGTGGACACCGCCTTGTGGGCACAGTCATTTTAACAGTTCTGTGTGCACAACTCCATGTGGACACAATCCTTCTAACAGTTCAGTGTGCACTCCTCCATGTGGACACAGTCATTCTAACAGTTCAGTGTGCACACCTCCATGTGGTCACACTCATTCTAACAGTTCAGTGTGCAGACTTCCATCTGGGCACACTCATTCTAACAGTTCAGTGTGCACACCTCCATGTGGGCACACTCATTCTAACAGTTCAGTGTGCAACCTCCATGTGGGCACACTCATTCTAACAGTTCAGTGTACACAACTCCAAGTGGACACACTCATTCTAACAGTTCAGTGTGCACACCTCCATGTGGACACACTCATTCTAACAGTTCAGTGTGCACACCTCCATGTGGACACACTCATTCTAACATTTCAGTGTGCACACATCCATGTGAGCACACTCATTCTAACAGTTCAGTGTACACAACTCCATGTGGGCACACTCATTTTAACAGTTCAGTGTACACACCTCCATGTGGACACACTCATTCTAACAGTTCAGTGTGCACACCTCCATGTGGGCACACTCATTCTAACAGTTCAGTTTGCACACCTCCATGTGGACACACACATTCTAACAGTTCAGTGTGCACACCTCCATGTGGACACCCTCATTCTAACAGTTCAGTGTGCACACCTCCATGTTGACACACTCATTCTAAAATTTCAGTATGCACACCTCCATGTGGACAAATTCTAACACTTCAGTGTACACATCTCCATGTTGACACACTCATTCTATCATTTCAGTGTGCACACCTCCACAGGGACACACTCACTCTAACAGTTCAGTGTGCACACCTCCATGTGGACATACTCATTCTAACAGTTTAGTGTACACACCTCCATGTGGACACACTCATTCTAACAGTTCAGTGTGCACACCTCCATGTGGACACACTCATTCAAACATTTCAGTGTGCACACCTCCATGTGGACACACTCATTCTAACAGTTCAGTGTGCACATCTCCAGGTGGACACACTCATTCAAACAGTTCAGTGTGCACACCTCCATGTGGACCAATTCTAACACTTCGGTGTGCACACCTCCATGTGGACACACTCATTCTAACAGTACACTGTGCACACCTCCATGTGGACATATTCTAACAGTTCAGTGTGCATACCTCCATGTGGACACACTCATTCTAACAGTTCAGTGTGCACACCTCCATGTGGACACACTCATTCTAACAGTTCAGTGTGCACACCTCCACAGGGACACACTCATTCTAACAGTTCAGTGTGCACACCTCCATGTGGTCACAGTCATTCTAACAGTTCAGTGTGCACACCTCCACGTGGACACAGTCATTCTAACATTTCAGTGTGCACACCTCCATGTGTACACACTCATTCTAACAGTTCAGTGTGCACTCCTCCACAGGGACACACTCATTCTAACAGTTCAGTGTGCACACCTCCATGTGTACACACTCATTCTAACAGTTCAGTGTGCACTCCTCCACAGGGACACACTCAATCTAACAGTTCAGTGTGCACACCTCCATGTGGGCACACTCATTCTAACAGTTCAGTGTGCACACCTCCATGTTGACACACTCATTCTAAAAGTTCAGTGTGCACACCTCCATGTGGACACACTCATTGTAACAGTTCAGTGTGCACACCTCCAAGTGGACAAATTCTAACACTTCAGGGTGCACACCTCCCTGTGGACACACTCATTCTTACATTTCAGTGTGCACAACTCCACAGGGACACACGCATTCTAACAGTTCAGTGTGCACACCTCCATGAGGACACACTCATTCTAACAGTTTAGGGTGCACACCTCCATGTGGACACACTCATTTGAACAGTTCAGTGTGCACACCTCCATGTGGACACACTCATTCAAACAGTTCAGTGTGCACACCTCCATGTGGACACACTCATTCTAACAGTTCAGTTTGCACATCTCCATGTGGACACACTCATTCAAACAGTACAGTGTGCATACCTCCATGTGGACCAATTCTAACACTTCGGTGTGCACACCTCCATGTGGACACATTCATTCTAACATTTCAGTGTGCACACCTCCACAGGAACACACTCATTCTAACAGTTCAGTGTGCACACCTCCATGTGGACACACTCATTCTAACAGTTCAGTGTGCACACCTCCATGTGGACACACTCATTCTATCAGTTCAGTGTGCACACCTCCATGTGTACACACTCATTCTAACCGTTCTGTGTGCACAACTCCATGTGGACACACTCATTTTAACAGTTCAGTGTGCACACCTCCACAGGGATACACTCATTCTAACAGTTCAGTGTGCACACCTCCATGTGGACACACTCATTCTAACAGTTCAGTGTGCACACCTCCATGTGGACACACTCCTTCTAACAGTTCAGTGTGCACACTTCCATGTGGACACACTCATTCTAACAGTTCAGTGTGCACACCTCCATGTGGACACACTCATTCTAACAGTTCAGTGTGCACACCTCCATGTGGACACACTCATTCTAACAGTTCAGTGTGCACACCTCCATGTGGACACACTCATTCTAACAATACAGTGTGCACACCTCCATGTGGACATATTCTAACAGTTCAGTGTGCACACCTCCATGTGGACACACTCATTCTAACAGTTCAGTGTGCACACCTCCACAGGGACACACTTATTCTAACAGTTCAGTGTGCATACTTCCATGTGGGCACAGTCATTCTAACAGTTCAATGTGCACACCTCCATGTGGACACAGTCATTCTAACAGTTCAGAGTGCACAACTCCATGTGGGCACACTCATTCTAACAGTTCAGAGTGCACACCTCCAAGTGGACAAATTCTAACACTTCAGTGCGCACACCTCCCTGTGGACACACTCATTCTAACATTTCAGTGTGCACACCTCCACAGGGACACACGCATTCTAACAGTTCAGTGTGCACACCTCCATGAGGACACACTCATTCTAACAGTTCAGTGTGCACACCTCCATGTGGACACACTCATTCTAACAGTTCAGTGTGCACACTTCCATGAAGGCACACTCATTCTAACAGTTCAGTGTGCACACCTCCATGTGGGCACAGTCATTCTAACAGTTCAGTGTGCACATCTCCATGTGGACACACTCATTCAAACAGTTCAGTGTGCACACCTCCATGTGGACCAATTCTAACACTTCAGTGTGCACACCTCCATGTGGACACACTCATTCTTACATTTCAGTGTGCACACCTCCATGTGGACACACTCATTCTAACAGTTCAGTGTGCACAACTCCATGTGGACACACTCATTCTAACAGTTCAGTGTGCACATCTCCATGTGGACACACTCATTCTAACAGTTCAGTGTGGACACCGCCTTGTGGGCACAGTCATTTTAACAGTTCAGTGTGCACAACTCCATGTGGACACAATCCTTCTAACAGTTCAGTGTGCACACCTCCATGTGAGCACACTCATTCTAACAGTTCAGTGTGCACACCTCAATGTTGACACACTCATTCTAACAGTTCAGTGTGCACACCTCCATGTGGACACACTCATTCTAACAGTTCAGTGTGCACACCTCCATGTGAGCACACTCATTCTAACAGTTCAGTGTGCACACCTCCATGTGGGCATACTCATTCTAAAGTTCAGTGTGAACACCTCCATGTGGGCACACTCATTCTAACGGTTCAGTGTGCACACCTCCATGTGGGCACACTCATTCTAACAGTTCAGTGGGCACACCTCCTTGTGGACACACTCATTCTAACAGTTCATTATGCACACCTCCCTATGGGCACACTCATTCTAACAGTTCAGTGTGCACAATTCCATGTGGACACACTCATTCTAACAGTTCAGTGTGCACACCTCTATGTGGACACACTCATTCTAACAGTTCAGTGTGCACACCTCCATGTGGACACACTCATTCTAACAGTTCAGTGTGCACAACTCCATGTGGACACACTCATTCTAACAGTTCAGTGTGCACATCTCCATGTGGACACACTCATTCTAACAGTTCAGTGTGGACACCGCCTTGTGGGCACAGTCATTTTAACAGTTCTGTGTGCACAACTCCATGTGGACACAATCCTTCTAACAGTTCAGTGTGCACTCCTCCATGTGGACACAGTCATTCTAACAGTTCAGTGTGCACACCTCCATGTGGTCACACTCATTCTAACAGTTCAGTGTGCAGACTTCCATCTGGGCACACTCATTCTAACAGTTCAGTGTGCACACCTCCATGTGGGCACACTCATTCTAACAGTTCAGTGTGCAACCTCCATGTGGGCACACTCATTCTAACAGTTCAGTGTACACAACTCCAAGTGGACACACTCATTCTAACAGTTCAGTGTGCACACCTCCATGTGGACACACTCATTCTAACAGTTCAGTGTGCACACCTCCATGTGGACACACTCATTCTAACATTTCAGTGTGCACACATCCATGTGAGCACACTCATTCTAACAGTTCAGTGTACACAACTCCATGTGGGCACACTCATTTTAACAGTTCAGTGTACACACCTCCATGTGGACACACTCATTCTAACAGTTCAGTGTGCACACCTCCATGTGGGCACACTCATTCTAACAGTTCAGTTTGCACACCTCCATGTGGACACACACATTCTAACAGTTCAGTGTGCACACCTCCATGTGGACACCCTCATTCTAACAGTTCAGTGTGCACACCTCCATGTTGACACACTCATTCTAAAATTTCAGTATGCACACCTCCATGTGGACAAATTCTAACACTTCAGTGTACACATCTCCATGTTGACACACTCATTCTATCATTTCAGTGTGCACACCTCCACAGGGACACACTCACTCTAACAGTTCAGTGTGCACACCTCCATGTGGACATACTCATTCTAACAGTTTAGTGTACACACCTCCATGTGGACACACTCATTCTAACAGTTCAGTGTGCACACCTCCATGTGGACACACTCATTCAAACATTTCAGTGTGCACACCTCCATGTGGACACACTCATTCTAACAGTTCAGTGTGCACATCTCCAGGTGGACACACTCATTCAAACAGTTCAGTGTGCACACCTCCATGTGGACCAATTCTAACACTTCGGTGTGCACACCTCCATGTGGACACACTCATTCTAACAGTACACTGTGCACACCTCCATGTGGACATATTCTAACAGTTCAGTGTGCATACCTCCATGTGGACACACTCATTCTAACAGTTCAGTGTGCACACCTCCATGTGGACACACTCATTCTAACAGTTCAGTGTGCACACCTCCACAGGGACACACTCATTCTAACAGTTCAGTGTGCACACCTCCATGTGGTCACAGTCATTCTAACAGTTCAGTGTGCACACCTCCACGTGGACACAGTCATTCTAACATTTCAGTGTGCACACCTCCATGTGTACACACTCATTCTAACAGTTCAGTGTGCACTCCTCCACAGGGACACACTCATTCTAACAGTTCAGTGTGCACACCTCCATGTGTACACACTCATTCTAACAGTTCAGTGTGCACTCCTCCACAGGGACACACTCAATCTAACAGTTCAGTGTGCACACCTCCATGTGGGCACACTCATTCTAACAGTTCAGTGTGCACACCTCCATGTTGACACACTCATTCTAAAAGTTCAGTGTGCACACCTCCATGTGGACACACTCATTGTAACAGTTCAGTGTGCACACCTCCAAGTGGACAAATTCTAACACTTCAGGGCGCACACCTCCCTGTGGACACACTCATTCTAACATTTCAGTGTGCACAACTCCACAGGGACACACGCATTCTAACAGTTCAGTGTGCACACCTCCATGAGGACACACTCATTCTAACAGTTTAGGGTGCACACCTCCATGTGGACACACTCATTTGAACAGTTCAGTGTGCACACCTCCATGTGGACACACTCATTCAAACAGTTCAGTGTGCACACCTCCATGTGGACACACTCATTCTAACAGTTCAGTTTGCACATCTCCATGTGGACACACTCATTCAAACAGTACAGTGTGCATACCTCCATGTGGACCAATTCTAACACTTCGGTGTGCACACCTCCATGTGGACACATTCATTCTAACATTTCAGTGTGCACACCTCCACAGGAACACACTCATTCTAACAGTTCAGTGTGCACAACTCCATGTGGACACACTCATTCTAACAGTTCAGTGTGCACAACTCCATGAGGACACACTCATTCTAACAGTTCAGTGTGCACACCTCCATGTGGACACACTCATTCTAACAGTTCAGTGTGCACACCTCCATGTGGACACACTCATTCTATCAATTTAGTGTGCACACCTCCATGTGGACACACTCATTCTAACAGTTCAGTGTGCACACCTCCATGTGGACACACTCATTCTATCAGTTCAGTGTGCACACCTTCATGTGGACACACTCATTCTAACAGTTCAGTGTGTACAACTCCATGTGGACACACTCATTTTAACAGTTCAGTGTGCATACCTCCACAGGGATACACTCATTCTAACAGTTCAGTGTGCACACCTCCATGTGGACACACTCATTCTAACAGTTCAGTGTGCACAACTCCATGTGGGCACACTCATTCTAACAGTTCAGTGTGCACAATTCCATGTGGACACACTCATTCTAACAGTTCAGTGTGCACACCTCCATGTGGACACACTCATTCTAACAGTTCAGTGTGCACACCTCCATGTGGACACACTCATTCTAACAGTTCAGTGTGCACACCTCCATGTGGACACACTCATTCCAGCAATACAGTGTGCACACCTCCATGTGGACATATTCTAACAGTTCAGTGTGCACACCTCCATGTGGACACACTCATTCTAACAGTTCAGTGTGCACACCTCCACAGGGACACACTTATTCTAACAGGTCAGAGTGCACAACTCCATGTGGGCACACTCATTCTAACAGTTCAGAGTGCACACCTCCAAGTGGACAAATTCTAACACTTCAGTGCGCACACCTCCCTGTGGACACACTCATTCTAACATTTCAGTGTGCACACCTCCACAGGGACACACGCATTCTAACAGTTCAGTGTGCACACCTCCATGTGGACACACTCATTCTAACAGTTCAGTGTGCACACCTCCATGTGGACACACTCATTCTAACAGTTCAGTGTGCACACCTCCATGTGGACACACTCATTCTAACAGTTCAGTGTGCACACCTCCATGTGGACACACTCATTCTAACAGTTCAGTGTGCACATCTCCATGTGGACACACTCATTCAAACATTTCAGTGTGCACACCTCCATGTGGACCAATTCTAACACTTCGGTGTGCACACCTCCATGTGGACACACTCATTCTAACATTTCAGTGTGCACACCTCCACAGGGACACACTCATTCTAACAGTTCAGTGTGCACAACTCCATGTGGACACACTCATTCTAACAGTTCAGTGTGCACACCTCCATGTGGACACACTCATTCTAACAGTTCAGTGTGCCCACCTCCATGTGGACACACTCATTCTATCAGTTCAGTGTGCACACCTCCATGTGGACACACTCATTCTAACAGTTCAGTGTGCATAACTCCATGTGGACACACTCATTTTAACAGTTCAGTGTGCACACCTCCACAGGGATACACTCATTCTAACAGTTCAGTTTGCACACCTAAATGTGGACACACTCATTCTAACAGTTCAGTGTGCACACCTCCAAGTGGACACACTCATTCTAACAGTTCAGTGTGCACACCTCCATGTGGACACACTCATTCTAACAGTTCAGTGTGCACACCTCCATGTGGACACACTCATTCTAACATTTCAGTGTGCACACATCCATGTGAGCACACTCATTCTAACAGTTCAGTGTACACAACTCCATGTGGGCACACTCATTTTAACAGTTCAGTGTACACACCTCCATGTGGACACACTCATTCTAACAGTTCAGTGTGCACACCTCCATGTGGGCACACTCATTCTAACAGTTCAGTTTGCACACCTCCATGTGGACACACACATTCTAACAGTTCAGTGTGCACACCTCCATGTGGACACCCTCATTCTAACAGTTCAGTGTGCACACCTCCATGTTGACACACTCATTCTAAAATTTCAGTATGCACACCTCCATGTGGACAAATTCTAACACTTCAGTGTACACATCTCCATGTTGACACACTCATTCTATCATTTCAGTGTGCACACCTCCACAGGGACACACTCACTCTAACAGTTCAGTGTGCACACCTCCATGTGGACATACTCATTCTAACAGTTTAGTGTACACACCTCCATGTGGACACACTCATTCTAACAGTTCAGTGTGCACACCTCCATGTGGACACACTCATTCAAACATTTCAGTGTGCACACCTCCATGTGGACACACTCATTCTAACAGTTCAGTGTGCACATCTCCAGGTGGACACACTCATTCAAACAGTTCAGTGTGCACACCTCCATGTGGACCAATTCTAACACTTCGGTGTGCACACCTCCATGTGGACACACTCATTCTAACAGTACACTGTGCACACCTCCATGTGGACATATTCTAACAGTTCAGTGTGCATACCTCCATGTGGACACACTCATTCTAACAGTTCAGTGTGCACACCTCCATGTGGACACACTCATTCTAACAGTTCAGTGTGCACACCTCCACAGGGACACACTCATTCTAACAGTTCAGTGTGCACACCTCCATGTGGTCACAGTCATTCTAACAGTTCAGTGTGCACACCTCCACGTGGACACAGTCATTCTAACATTTCAGTGTGCACACCTCCATGTGTACACACTCATTCTAACAGTTCAGTGTGCACTCCTCCACAGGGACACACTCATTCTAACAGTTCAGTGTGCACACCTCCATGTGTACACACTCATTCGAACAGTTCAGTGTGCACTCCTCCACAGGGACACACTCAATCTAACAGTTCAGTGTGCACACCTCCATGTGGGCACACTCATTCTAACAGTTCAGTGTGCACACCTCCATGTTGACACACTCATTCTAAAAGTTCAGTGTGCACACCTCCATGTGGACACACTCATTGTAACAGTTCAGTGTGCACACCTCCAAGTGGACAAATTCTAACACTTCAGGGCGCACACCTCCCTGTGGACACACTCATTCTAACATTTCAGTGTGCACAACTCCACAGGGACACACGCATTCTAACAGTTCAGTGTGCACACCTCCATGAGGACACACTCATTCTAACAGTTTAGGGTGCACACCTCCATGTGGACACACTCATTTGAACAGTTCAGTGTGCACACCTCCATGTGGACACACTCATTCAAACAGTTCAGTGTGCACACCTCCATGTGGACACACTCATTCTAACAGTTCAGTTTGCACATCTCCATGTGGACACACTCATTCAAACAGTACAGTGTGCATACCTCCATGTGGACCAATTCTAACACTTCGGTGTGCACACCTCCATGTGGACACATTCATTCTAACATTTCAGTGTGCACACCTCCACAGGAACACACTCATTCTAACAGTTCAGTGTGCACAACTCCATGTGGACACACTCATTCTAACAGTTCAGTGTGCACAACTCCATGAGGACACACTCATTCTAACAGTTCAGTGTGCACACCTCCATGTGGACACACTCATTCTAACAGTTCAGTGTGCACACCTCCATGTGGACACACTCATTCTATCAATTTAGTGTGCACACCTCCATGTGGACACACTCATTCTAACAGTTCAGTGTGCACACCTCCATGTGGACACACTCATTCTATCAGTTCAGTGTGCACACCTTCATGTGGACACACTCATTCTAACAGTTCAGTGTGTACAACTCCATGTGGACACACTCATTTTAACAGTTCAGTGTGCATACCTCCACAGGGATACACTCATTCTAACAGTTCAGTGTGCACACCTCCATGTGGACACACTCATTCTAACAGTTCAGTGTGCACAACTCCATGTGGGCACACTCATTCTAACAGTTCAGTGTGCACAATTCCATGTGGACACACTCATTCTAACAGTTCAGTGTGCACACCTCCATGTGGACACACTCATTCTAACAGTTCAGTGTGCACACCTCCATGTGGACACACTCATTCTAACAGTTCAGTGTGCACACCTCCATGTGGACACACTCATTCCAGCAATACAGTGTGCACACCTCCATGTGGACATATTCTAACAGTTCAGTGTGCACACCTCCATGTGGACACACTCATTCTAACAGTTCAGTGTGCACACCTCCACAGGGACACACTTATTCTAACAGGTCAGAGTGCACAACTCCATGTGGGCACACTCATTCTAACAGTTCAGTGTGCACACCTCCAAGTGGACAAATTCTAACACTTCAGTGCGCACACCTCCCTGTGGACACACTCATTCTAACATTTCAGTGTGCACACCTCCACAGGGACACACGCATTCTAACAGTTCAGTGTGCACACCTCCATGTGGACACACTCATTCTAACAGTTCAGTGTGCACACCTCCATGTGGACACACTCATTCTAACAGTTCAGTGTGCACACCTCCATGTGGACACACTCATTCTAACAGTTCAGTGTGCACACCTCCATGTGGACACACTCATTCTAACAGTTCAGTGTGCACATCTCCATGTGGACACACTCATTCAAACATTTCAGTGTGCACACCTCCATGTGGACCAATTCTAACACTTCGGTGTGCACACCTCCATGTGGACACACTCATTCTAACATTTCAGTGTGCACACCTCCACAGGGACACACTCATTCTAACAGTTCAGTGTGCACAACTCCATGTGGACACACTCATTCTAACAGTTCAGTGTGCACACCTCCATGTGGACACACTCATTCTAACAGTTCAGTGTGCCCACCTCCATGTGGACACACTCATTCTATCAGTTCAGTGTGCACACCTCCATGTGGACACACTCATTCTAACAGTTCAGTGTGCATAACTCCATGTGGACACACTCATTTTAACAGTTCAGTGTGCACACCTCCACAGGGATACACTCATTCTAACAGTTCAGTTTGCACACCTAAATGTGGACACACTCATTCTAACAGTTCACTGTGCACAACTCCATGTGGGCACACTCATTCTAACAGTTCAGTGTGCACACTTCCATGTGGACACACTCATTCTAACAGTTCAGTGTGCACACCTCCATGTGGACACACTCATTCTAACAGTTCAGTGTGCACACCTCCATGTGGACACACTCATTCTAACAGTTCAGTGTGCACACCTCCATGTGGACACACTCATTCTAACAATACAGTGTGCACACCTCCATGTGGACATATTCTAACAGTTCAGTGTGCACACCTCCATGTGGACACACTCATTCTAACATTTCAGTGTGCACACCTCCACAGGGACACACTTATTCTAACAGTTCAGTGTGCACACTTCCATGTGGGCACACTCATTCTAACAGTTCAGTGTGCACACCTCCATGTGGACACACTCATTCTAACAGTTCAGTGTGCACACCTCCATGTGGACACACTCATTCTAACAGTTCAGTGTGCACACCTCCACAGGGACACACTTATTCTAACAGTTCAGTGTGCACACTTCCATGTGGGCACAGTCATTCTAACAGTTCAATGTGCACACCTCAATGTGGACACAGTCATTCTAACAGTTCAGAGTGCACAACTCCATGTGGGCACACTAATTCTAACAGTTCAGTGTGCACACCTCCATGTGGACACAGTCATTCTAACAGTTCATTGTGCACAACTCTATGTGGGCACACTCATTCTAACAGTTCAGTGTGCACACTTCCATGTGGACACACTCATTCTAACAGTTCAGTGTGCACACCTCCATGTGGACACACTCATTCTAACAGTTCAGTGTGCACACCTCCATGTGGACACACTCATTCTAACAGTTCAGTGTGCACACCTCCATGTGGGCACACTCATTCTAACAGTTCAGTGTGCAGACTTCCATGTGGGCACACTCATTCTAACAGTTCAGTGTGCAGACTTCCATGTGGGCACACTCATTCTAACAGTTCAGTGTGCACACCTCCATGTGGACACACTCATTCTAACAGTTCAGTGTGCACACTTCCATGTGGACACACTCATTCTAACAGTTCAGTGTGCACACCTCCATGTGGACACACTCATTCTAACAGTTCAGTGTGCACATCTCCATGTGGACACACTCATTCAAACAGTACAGTGTGCATACCTCCATGTGGACCAATTCTAACACTTCGGTGTGCGCACCTCCATGTGGACACACTCATTCTAACATTTCAGTGTGCACACCTCCACAGGGACACACTCATTCTAATAGTTCAGTGTGCACAACTCCATGTGGACACACTCATTCTAACAGTTCAGTGTGCACAACTCCATGAGGACACACTCATTCTAACAGTTCAGTGTGCACACCTCCATGTGGACACACTCATTCTAACAGTTCAGTGTGCACACCTCCATGTGGACACACTCATTCTATCAGTTCAGTGTGCACACCTCCATGTGGACACACTCATTCTAACAGTTCAGTGTGCACAACTCCATGTGGACACACTCATTTTAACAGTTCAGTGTGCATACCTCCACAGGGATACACTCCTTCTAACAGTTCAGTGTGCACACATCCATGTGGACACACTCATTCTAACAGTTCAGTGTGCACAACTCCATGTGGGCACACTCATTCTAACAGTTCAGTGTGCACAATTCCCTGTGGACACACTCATTCTAACAGTTCAGTGTGCACACCTCCATGTGTACACACTCATTCTAACAGTTCAGTGTGCACACCTCCATGTGGACACACTCATTCTAACAGTTCAGTGTGCACACCTCCATGTGGACACACTCATTCCAGCAATACAGTGTGCACACCTCCATGTGGACATATTCTAACAGTTCAGTGTGCACACCTCCATGTGGACACACTCATTCTAACAGTTCAGTGTGCACACCTCCACAGGGACACACTTATTCTAACAGATCAGAGTGCACAACTCCATGTGGGCACACTCATTCTAACAGTTCAGAGTGGACACCTCCAAGTGGACAAATTCTAACACTTCAGTGCGCACACCTCCCTGTGGACACACTCATTCTAACATTTCAGTGTGCACACCTCCACAGGGACACACGCATTCTAACAGTTCAGTGTGCACACCTCCATGTGGACACACTCATTCTAACAGTTCAGTGTGCACACCTCCATGTGGACACACTCATTCTAACAGTTCAGTGTGCACACCTCCATGTGGACACACTCATTCAAACAGTTCAGTGTGCACACCTCCATGTGGACGCACTCATTCTAACAGTTCAGTGTGCACATCTCCATGTGGACACACTCATTCAAACAGTTCAGTGTGCACACCTCCATGTGGACCAATTCTAACACTTCGGTGTGCACACCTCCATGTGGACACACTCATTCTAACATTTCAGTGTGCAAACCTCCACAGGGACACACTCATTCTAACAGTTCAGTGTGCACAACTCCATGTGGACACACTCATTCTAACAGTTCAGTGTGCACACTTCCATGTGGACACACTCATTCTAACAGTTCAGTGTGCACACCTCCATGTGGACACACTCATTCTAACAGTTCAGTGTGCACACCTCCATGTGGACACACTCATTCTAACAGTTCAGTGTGCACACCTCCATGTGGACACACTCATTCTAACAATACAGTGTGCACACCTCCATGTGGACATATTCTAACAGTTCAGTGTGCACACCTCCATGTGGACACACTCATTCTAACATTTCAGTGTGCACACCTCCACAGGGACACACTTATTCTAACAGTTCAGTGTGCACACTTCCATGTGGGCACAGTCATTCTAACAGTTCAATGTGCACACCTCCATGTGGACACAGTCATTCTAACAGTTCAGAGTGCACAACTCCATGTGGGCACACTCATTCTAACAGTTCAGTGTGCACACCTCCAAGTGGACAAATTCTAACACTTCAGTGCGCACACCTCCGTGTGGACACACTCATTCTAACATTTCAGTGTGCACACCTGCACAGGGACACACGCATTCTAACAGTTCAGTGTGCACACCTCCATGAGGACACACTCATTCGAACAGTTCAGTGTGCACACCTCCATGTGGACACACTCATTCTATCAGTTCAGTGTGCACACCTCCATGTGGACACACTCATTCTAACAGTTCAGTGTGCACAACTCCATGTGGGCACACTCATTCTAACAGTTCAGTGTGCACACTTCCATGTGGACACACTCATTCTAACAGTTCAGTGTGCACACCTCCATGTGGACACACTCATTCTAACAGTTCAGTGTGCACACCTCCATGTGTACACACTCATTCTAACAGTTCAGTGTGCACACCTCCATGTGGACACACTCATTCTAACAATACAGTGTGCACACCTCCATGTGGACATATTCTAACAGTTCAGTGTGCACACCTCCATGTGGACACACTCATTCTAACAGTTCAGTGTGCACACCTCCACAGGGACACACTTATTCTAACAGTTCAGTGTGCACACTTCCATGTGGGCACAGTCATTCTAACAGTTCAATGTGCACACCTCCATGTGGACACAGTCATTCTAACAGTTCAGAGTGCACAACTCCATGTGGGCACACTCATTCTTACAGTTCAGTGTGCACACCTCCATGTGGAAAAAGTCATTCTAACAGTTCAGTGTGCACAACTCTCTGTGGGCACACTCATTCTAACTGTTCAGTGTGCACACCTCCATGTGGACACACTCATTCTAACAGTTCAGTGTGCACACCTCCATGTGGACACACTCATTCTAACAGTTCAGTGTGCACACCTCCATGTGGACACACTCATTCTAACAGTTCAGTGTGCACACCTCCATGTGGGCACACTCATTCTAACAGTTCAGTGTGCACACCTCCATGTGGACACACTCATTCTAACAGTTCAGTGTGCACACCTCCATGTGGACACACTCATTCTAACAGTTCAGTGTGCACACTTCCATGTGGACACACTCATTCTAACAGTTCAGTGTGCACACATCCATGTGGGCACACTCATTCTAACAGTTCAGTGTGCACACCGCCATGTGGACACACTCATTCTAAAATTTCAGTGTGCACACCTCCATGTGGACACACTCATTCTAACAGTTCAGTGTGCACACTTCCATGTGGACAAATTCTAACACTTCAGTGTGCACACCTCCATGTGGACACACTCCTTCTAACATTTCAGTGTGCACACCTCCACAGGGACACACTCACTCTAACAGTTCAGTGTGCACACCTCCATGTGGACACACTCATTCTAACATTTTAGTGTGCACAACTCCATGTGGACACACTCATTCTAACAGTTCAGTGTGCACACCTCCATGTGGGCACACTCATTCAAAGAGTTCAGTGTGCACACCTCCATGTGGGCACACTGATTCTAACAGTTCAGTGTGCACATCTCCATGTGGACACACTCATTCAAACAGTTCAGTGTGCACACCTCCATGTGGACCAATTCTAACACTTCGGTGTGCACACCTCCATGTGGACACACTCATTCTAACATTTCAGTGTGCACACCTCCACAGGGACACACTCATTCTAACAGTTCAGTGTGCACAACTCCATGTGGACACACTCATTCTAACAGTTCAGTGTGCATACCTCCATGTGGACACACTCATTCTAACAGTTCAGTGTGCACACCTCCATGTGGACACACTCATTCTAACAGTTCAGTGTGCACACCTCCACAGGGACACACTTATTCTAACAGTTCAGTGTGCACACTTCCATGTGGGCACAGTCATTCTAACAGTTCAATGTGCACACCTCAATGTGGACACAGTCATTCTAACAGTTCAGAGTGCACAACTCCATGTGGGCACACTAATTCTAACAGTTCAGTGTGCACACCTCCATGTGGACACAGTCATTCTAACAGTTCATTGTGCACAACTCTATGTGGGCACACTCATTCTAACAGTTCAGTGTGCACACTTCCATGTGGACACACTCATTCTAACAGTTCAGTGTGCACACCTCCATGTGGACACACTCATTCTAACAGTTCAGTGTGCACACCTCCATGTGGACACACTCATTCTAACAGTTCAGTGTGCACACCTCCATGTGGGCACACTCATTCTAACAGCTCAGTGTGCAGACTTCCATGTGGGCACACTCATTCTAACAGTTCAGTGTGCAGACTTCCATGTGGGCACACTCATTCTAACAGTTCAGTGTGCACACCTCCATGTGGACACACTCATTCTAACAGTTCAGTGTGCACACTTCCATGTGGACACACTCATTCTAACAGTTCAGTGTGCACACCTCCATGTGGACACACTCATTCTAACAGTTCAGTGTGCACATCTCCATGTGGACACACTCATTCAAACAGTACAGTGTGCATACCTCCATGTGGACCAATTCTAACACTTCGGTGTGCGCACCTCCATGTGGACACACTCATTCTAACATTTCAGTGTGCACACCTCCACAGGGACACACTCATTCTAACAGTTCAGTGTGCACAACTCCATGTGGACACACTCATTCTAACAGTTCAGTGTGCACAACTCCATGAGGACACACACATTCTAACAGTTCAGTGTGCACACCTCCATGTGGACACACTCATTCTAACAGTTCAGTGTGCACACCTCCATGTGGACACACTCATTCTATCAGTTCATTGTGCACACCTCCAGGTGGACACACTCATTCTAACAGTTCAGTGTGCACAACTCCATGTGGACACACTCATTTTAACAGTTCAGTGTGCATACCTCCACAGGGATACACTCCTTCTAACAGTTCAGTGTGCACACCTCCATGTGGACACACTCATTCTAACAGTTCAGTGTGCACAACTCCATGTGGGCACACTCATTCTAACAGTTCAGTGTGCACAATTCCCTGTGGACACACTCATTCTAACAGTTCAGTGTGCACACCTCCATGTGGACACACTCATTCTAACAGTTCAGTGTGCACACTTCCATGTGGACACACTCATTCTAACAGTTCAGTGTGCACACCTCCATGTGGACACACTCATTCCAGCAATACAGTGTGCACACCTCCATGTGGACATATTCTAACAGTTCAGTGTGCACACCTCCATGTGGACACACTCATTCTAACAGTTCAGTGTGCACACCTCCATGTGGACACACTCATTCTAACAGTTCAGTGTGCACACCTCGATGTGGACACACTCATTCTAACAATACAGTGTGCACACCTCCATGTGGACATATTCTAACAGTTCAGTGTGCACACCTCCATGTGGACACACTCATTCTAACATTTCAGTGTGCACACCTCCACAGGGACACACTTATTCTAACAGTTCAGTGTGCACACTTCCATGTGGGCACAGTCATTCTAACAGTTCAATGTGCACACCTCCATGTGGACACAGTCATTCTAACAGTTCAGAGTGCACAACTCCATGTGGGCACACTCATTCTAACAGTTCAGTGTGCACACCTCCAAGTGGACAAATTCTAACACTTCAGTGCGCACACCTCTGTGTGGACACACTCATTCTAACATTTCAGTGTGCACACCTGCACAGGGACACACGCATTCTAACAGTTCAGTGTGCACAACTCCATGAGGACACACTCATTCGAACAGTTCAGTGTGCACACCTCCATGTGGACACACTCATTCTATCAGTTCAGTGTGCACACCTCCATGTGGACACACTCATTCTAACAGTTCAGTGTGCACAACTCCATGTGGGCACACTCATTCTAACAGTTCAGTGTGCACACTTCCATGTGGACACACTCATTCTAACAGTTCAGTGTGCACACCTCCATGTGGACACACTCATTCTAACAGTTCAGTGTGCACACCTCCATGTGTACACACTCATTCTAACAGTTCAGTGTGCACACCTCCATGTGGACACACTCATTCTAACAATACAGTGTGCACACCTCCATGTGGACATATTCTAACAGTTCAGTGTGCACACCTCCATGTGGACACACTCATTCTAACAGTTCAGTGTGCACACCTCCACAGGGACACACTTATTCTAACAGTTCAGTGTGCACACTTCCATGTGGGCACAGTCATTCTAACAGTTCAATGTGCACACCTCCATGTGGACACAGTCATTCTAACAGTTCAGAGTGCACAACTCCATGTGGGCACACTCATTCTTACAGTTCAGTGTGCACACCTCCATGTGGAAAAAGTCATTCTAACAGTTCAGTGTGCACAACTCTCTGTGGGCACACTCATTCTAACAGTTCAGTGTGCACACCTCCATGTGGACACACTCATTCTAACAGTTCAGTGTGCACACCTCCATGTGGACACACTCATTCTAACAGTTCAGTGTGCACACCTCCATGTGGACACACTCATTCTAACAGTTCAGTGTGCACACCTCCATGTGGGCACACTCATTCTAACAGTTCAGTGTGCACACCTCCATGTGGACACACTCATTCTAACAGTTCAGTGTGCACACCTCCATGTGGACACACTCATTCTAACAGTTCAGTGTGCACACTTCCATGTGGACACACTCATTCTAACAGTTCAGTGTGCACACCTCCATGTGGGCACACTCATTCTAACAGTTCAGTGTGCACACCGCCATGTGGACACACTCATTCTAAAATTTCAGTGTGCACACCTCCATGTGGACACACTCATTCTAACAGTTCAGTGTGCACACTTCCATGTGGACAAATTCTAACACTTCAGTGTGCACACCTCCATGTGGACACACTCCTTCTAACATTTCAGTGTGCACACCTCCACAGGGACACACTCACTCTAACAGTTCAGTGTGCACACCTCCATGTGGACACACTCATTCTAACATTTTAGTGTGCACAACTCCATGTGGACACACTCATTCTAACAGTTCAGTGTGCACACCTCCATGTGGGCACACTCATTCAAAGAGTTCAGTGTGCACACCTCCATGTGGGCACACTGATTCTAACAGTTCAGTGTGCACATCTCCATGTGGACACACTCATTCAAACAGTTCAGTGTGCACACCTCCATGTGGACCAATTCTAACACTTCGGTGTGCACACCTCCATGTGGACACACTCATTCTAACATTTCAGTGTGCACACCTCCACAGGGACACACTCATTCTAAAAGTTCAGTGTGCACAACTCCATGTGGACACACTCATTCTAACAGTTCAGTGTGCATACCTCCATGTGGACACACTCATTCTAACAGTTCAGTGTGCACACCTCCATGTGGACACACTCATTCTAACAGTTCAGTGTGCACACCTCCACAGGGACACACTTATTCTAACAGTTCAGTGTGCACACTTCCATGTGGGCACAGTCATTCTAACAGTTCAATGTGCACACCTCAATGTGGACACAGTCATTCTAACAGTTCAGAGTGCACAACTCCATGTGGGCACACTAATTCTAACAGTTCAGTGTGCACACCTCCATGTGGACACAGTCATTCTAACAGTTCATTGTGCACAACTCTATGTGGGCACACTCATTCTAACAGTTCAGTGTGCACACTTCCATGTGGACACACTCATTCTAACAGTTCAGTGTGCACACCTCCATGTGGACACACTCATTCTAACAGTTCAGTGTGCACACCTCCATGTGGACACACTCATTCTAACAGTTCAGTGTGCACACCTCCATGTGGGCACACTCATTCTAACAGTTCAGTGTGCAGACTTCCATGTGGGCACACTCATTCTAACAGTTCAGTGTGCAGACTTCCATGTGGGCACACTCATTCTAACAGTTCAGTGTGCACACCTCCATGTGGACACACTCATTCTAACAGTTCAGTGTGCACACTTCCATGTGGACACACTCATTCTAACAGTTCAGTGTGCACACCTCCATGTGGACACACTCATTCTAACAGTTCAGTGTGCACATCTCCATGTGGACACACTCATTCAAACAGTACAGTGTGCATACCTCCATGTGGACCAATTCTAACACTTCGGTGTGCGCACCTCCATGTGGACACACTCATTCTAACATTTCAGTGTGCAAACCTCCACAGGGACACACTCATTCTAACAGTTCAGTGTGCACAACTCCATGTGGACACACTCATTCTAACAGTTCAGTGTGCACAACTCCATGAGGACACACTCATTCTAACAGTTCAGTGTGCACACCTCCATGTGGACACACTCATTCTAACAGTTCAGTGTGCACACCTCCATGTGGACACACTCATTCTATCAGTTCAGTGTGCACACCTCCATGTGGACACACTCATTCTAACAGTTCAGTGTGCACAACTCCATGTGGACACACTCATTTTAACAGTTCAGTGTGCATACCTCCACAGGGATACACTCCTTCTAACAGTTCAGTGTGCACACCTCCATGTGGACACACTCATTCTAACAGTTCAGTGTGCACAACTCCATGTGGGCACACTCATTCTAACAGTTCAGTGTGCACAATTCCCTGTGGACACACTCATTCTAACAGTTCAGTGTGCACACCTCCATGTGGACACACTCATTCTAACAGTTCAGTGTGCACACCTCCATGTGGACACACTCATCCTAACAGTTCAGTGTGCACACCTCCATGTGGACACACTCATTCCAGCAATACAGTGTGCACACCTCCATGTGGACATATTCTAACAGATCAGTGTGCACACCTCCATGTGGACACACTCATTCTAACAGTTCAGTGTGCACACCTCCACAGGGACACACTTATTCTAACAGATCAGAGTGCACAACTCCATGTGGGCACACTCATTCTAACAGTTCAGAGTGCACACCTCCAAGTGGACAAATTCTAACACTTCAGTGCGCACACCTCCCTGTGGACACACTCATTCTAACATTTCAGTGTGCACACCTCCACAGGGACACACGCATTCTAACAGTTCAGTGTGCACACCTCCATGTGGACACACTCATTCTAACTGTTCAGTGTGCACACCTCCATGTGGACACACTCATTCTAACAGTTCAGTGTGCACACCTCCATGTGGACACACTCATTCAAACAGTTCAGTGTGCACACCTCCATGTGGACACACTCATTCTAACAGTTCAGTGTGCACATCTCCATGTGGACACACTCATTCAAACAGTTCAGTGTGCACACCTCCATGTGGACCAATTCTAACACTTCGGTGTGCACACCTCCATGTGGACACACTCATTCTAACATTTCAGTGTGCACACCTCCACAGGGACACACTCATTCTAACAGTTCAGTGTGCACAACTCATGTGGACACACTCATTCTAACAGTTCAGTGTGCACACCTCCATGTGGACACACTCATTCTAACAGTTCAGTGTGCACAACTCCATGTGGACACACTCATTTTAACAGTTCAGTGTGCACACCTCCATGTGGGCACACTCATTCTAACAGTTCAGTGTGCACACCGCCATGTGGACACACTCATTCTAAAATTTCAGTGTGCACACCTCCATGTGGACACACTCATTCTAACAGTTCAGTGTGCACACTTCCATGTGGACAAATTCTAACACTTCAGTGTGCACACCTCCATGTGGACACACTCCTTCTAACATTTCAGTGTGCACACCTCCACAGGGACACACTCACTCTAACAGTTCAGTGTGCACACCTCCATGTGGACACACTCATTCTAACATTTTAGTGTGCACAACTCCATGTGGACACACTCATTCTAACAGTTCAGTGTGCACACCTCCATGTGGGCACACTCATTCAAAGAGTTCAGTGTGCACACCTCCATGTGGGCACACTGATTCTAACAGTTCAGTGTGCACATCTCCATGTGGACACACTCATTCAAACAGTTCAGTGTGCACACCTCCATGTGGACCAATTCTAACACTTCGGTGTGCACACCTCCATGTGGACACACTCATTCTAACATTTCAGTGTGCACACCTCCACAGGGACACACTCATTCTAAAAGTTCAGTGTGCACAACTCCATGTGGACACACTCATTCTAACAGTTCAGTGTGCATACCTCCATGTGGACACACTCATTCTAACAGTTCAGTGTGCACACCTCCATGTGGACACACTCATTCTAACAGTTCAGTGTGCACACCTCCACAGGGACACACTTATTCTAACAGTTCAGTGTGCACACTTCCATGTGGGCACAGTCATTCTAACAGTTCAATGTGCACACCTCAATGTGGACACAGTCATTCTAACAGTTCAGAGTGCACAACTCCATGTGGGCACACTAATTCTAACAGTTCAGTGTGCACACCTCCATGTGGACACAGTCATTCTAACAGTTCATTGTGCACAACTCTATGTGGGCACACTCATTCTAACAGTTCAGTGTGCACACTTCCATGTGGACACACTCATTCTAACAGTTCAGTGTGCACACCTCCATGTGGACACACTCATTCTAACAGTTCAGTGTGCACACCTCCATGTGGACACACTCATTCTAACAGTTCAGTGTGCACACCTCCATGTGGGCACACTCATTCTAACAGTTCAGTGTGCAGACTTCCATGTGGGCACACTCATTCTAACAGTTCAGTGTGCAGACTTCCATGTGGGCACACTCATTCTAACAGTTCAGTGTGCACACCTCCATGTGGACACACTCATTCTAACAGTTCAGTGTGCACACTTCCATGTGGACACACTCATTCTAACAGTTCAGTGTGCACACCTCCATGTGGACACACTCATTCTAACAGTTCAGTGTGCACATCTCCATGTGGACACACTCATTCAAACAGTACAGTGTGCATACCTCCATGTGGACCAATTCTAACACTTCGGTGTGCGCACCTCCATGTGGACACACTCATTCTAACATTTCAGTGTGCAAACCTCCACAGGGACACACTCATTCTAACAGTTCAGTGTGCACAACTCCATGTGGACACACTCATTCTAACAGTTCAGTGTGCACAACTCCATGAGGACACACTCATTCTAACAGTTCAGTGTGCACACCTCCATGTGGACACACTCATTCTAACAGTTCAGTGTGCACACCTCCATGTGGACACACTCATTCTATCAGTTCAGTGTGCACACCTCCATGTGGACACACTCATTCTAACAGTTCAGTGTGCACAACTCCATGTGGACACACTCATTTTAACAGTTCAGTGTGCATACCTCCACAGGGATACACTCCTTCTAACAGTTCAGTGTGCACACCTCCATGTGGACACACTCATTCTAACAGTTCAGTGTGCACAACTCCATGTGGGCACACTCATTCTAACAGTTCAGTGTGCACAATTCCCTGTGGACACACTCATTCTAACAGTTCAGTGTGCACACCTCCATGTGGACACACTCATTCTAACAGTTCAGTGTGCACACCTCCATGTGGACACACTCATCCTAACAGTTCAGTGTGCACACCTCCATGTGGACACACTCATTCCAGCAATACAGTGTGCACACCTCCATGTGGACATATTCTAACAGATCAGTGTGCACACCTCCATGTGGACACACTCATTCTAACAGTTCAGTGTGCACACCTCCACAGGGACACACTTATTCTAACAGGTCAGAGTGCACAACTCCATGTGGGCACACTCATTCTAACAGTTCAGAGTGCACACCTCCAAGTGGACAAATTCTAACACTTCAGTGCGCACACCTCCCTGTGGACACACTCATTCTAACATTTCAGTGTGCACACCTCCACAGGGACACACGCATTCTAACAGTTCAGTGTGCACACCTCCATGTGGACACACTCATTCTAACTGTTCAGTGTGCACACCTCCATGTGGACACACTCATTCTAACAGTTCAGTGTGCACACCTCCATGTGGACACACTCATTCAAACAGTTCAGTGTGCACACCTCCATGTGGACACACTCATTCTAACAGTTCAGTGTGCACATCTCCATGTGGACACACTCATTCAAACAGTTCAGTGTGCACACCTCCATGTGGACCAATTCTAACACTTCGGTGTGCACACCTCCATGTGGACACACTCATTCTAACATTTCAGTGTGCACACCTCCACAGGGACACACTCATTCTAACAGTTCAGTGTGCACAACTCATGTGGACACACTCATTCTAACAGTTCAGTGTGCACACCTCCATGTGGACACACTCATTCTAACAGTTCAGTGTGCACAACTCCATGTGGACACACTCATTTTAACAGTTCAGTGTGCACACCTCCACAGGGATACACTCATTCTAACAGTTCAGTGTGCACACCTCCATGTGGACACACTCATTCTAACAGTTCACTGTGCACAACTCCATGTGGGCACACTCATTCTAACAGTTTAGTGTGCACACTTCCATGTGGACACACTCATTCTAACAGTTCAGTGTGCACACCTCCATGTGGACACACTCATTCTAACAGTTCAGTGTGCACACCTCCATGTGGACACACTCATTCTAACAGTTCAGTGTGCACACCTCCATGTGGACACACTCATTCTAACAATACAGTGTGCACACCTCCATGTGGACATATTCTAACAGTTCAGTGTGCACACTTCCATGTGGGCACAGTCATTCTAACAGTTCAATGTGCACACCTCCATGTGGACACAGTCATTCTAACAGTTCAGAGTGCACAACTCCATGTGGGCACACTCATTCTAACAGTTCAGTGTGCACACCTCCAAGTGGACAAATTCTAACACTTCCGTGCGCACACCTCCGTGTGGACACACTCATTCTAACATTTCAGTGTGCACACCTGCACAGGGACACACCCATTCTAACAGTTCAGTGTGCACACCTCCATGAGGACACACTCATTCGAACAGTTCAGTGTGCACACCTCCATGTGGACACACTCATTCTATCAGTTCAGTGTGCACACCTCCATGTGGACACACTCATTCTAACAGTTCAGTGTGCACACCTCCACAGGGACACACTTATTCTAACAGTTCAGTGTGCACACTTCCATGTGGGCACAGTCATTCTAACAGTTCAATGTGCACACCTCCATGTGGACACAGTCATTCTAACAGTTCAGAGTGCACAACTCCATGTGGGCACACTCATTCTTACAGTTCAGTGTGCACACCTCCATGTGGAAAAAGTCATTCTAACAGTTCAGTGTGCACAACTCTCTGTGGGCACACTCATTCTAACAGTTCAGTGTGCACACCTCCATGTGGACACACTCATTCTAACAGTTCAGTGTGCACACCTCCATGTGGACACACTCATTCTAACAGTTCAGTGTGCACACCTCCATGTGGACACACTCATTCTAACAGTTCAGTGTGCACACCTCCATGTGGGCACACTCATTCTAACAGTTCAGTGTGCACACCTCCATGTGGACACACTCATTCTAACAGTTCAGTGTGCACACCTCCATGTGGACACACTCATTCTAACAGTTCAGTGCGCACACTTCCATGTGGACACACTCATTCTAACAGTTCAGTGTGCACACCTCCATGTGGGCACACTCATTCTAACAGTTCAGTGTGCACACCGCCGTGTGGACACACTCATTCTAAAATTTCAGTGTGCACACCTCCATGTGGACACACTCATTCTAACAGTTCAGTGTGCACACTTCCATGTGGACAAATTCTAACACTTCAGTGTGCACACCTCCATGTGGACACACTCATTCTAACATTTCAGTGTGCACACCTCCACAGGGACACACTCACTCTAACAGTTCAGTGTGCACACCTCCATGTGGACACACTCATTCTAACATTTTAGTGTGCACAACTCCATGTGGACACACTCATTCTAACAGTTCAGTGTGCACACCTCCATGTGGGCACACTCATTCAAAGAGTTCAGTGTGCACACCTCCATGTGGGCACACTGATTCTAACAGTTCAGTGTGCACATCTCCATGTGGACACACTCATTCAAACAGTTCAGTGTGCACACCTCCATGTGGACCAATTCTAACACTTCGGTGTGCACACCTCAATGTGGACACACTCATTCTAACATTTCAGTGTGCACACCTCCACAGGGACACACTCATTCTAACAGTTCAGTGTGCACAACTACATGTGGACACACTCATTCTAACAGTTCAGTGTGCACACCTCCATGTGGACACACTCATTCTAACAGTTCAGTGTGCACACCTCCATGTGGACACACTCATTCTAACAGTTCAGTGTGCACACCTCCACAGCGACACACTTATTCTAACAGTTCAGTGTGCACACTTCCATGTGGGCACAGTCATTCTAACAGTTCAATGTGCACACCTCAATGTGGACACAGTCATTCTAACAGTTCAGAGTGCACAACTCCATGTGGGCACACTAATTCTAACAGTTCAGTGTGCACACCTCCATGTGGACACAGTCATTCTAACAGTTCATTGTGCACAACTCTATGTGGGCACACTCATTCTAACAGTTCAGTGTGCACACTTCCATGTGGACACACTCATTCTAACAGTTCAGTGTGCACACCTCCATGTGGACACACTCATTCTAACAGTTCAGTGTGCACACCTCCATGTGGACACACTCATTCTAACATTTCAGTGTGCACACCTCCATGTGGGCACACTCATTCTAACAGTTCAGTGTGCAGACTTCCATGTGGGCACACTCATTCTAACAGTTCAGTGTGCAGACTTCCATGTGGGCACACTCATTCTAACAGTTCAGTGTGCACACTTCCATGTGGGCACAGTCATTCTAACAGTTCAATGTGCACACCTCCATGTGGACACAGTCATTCTAACAGTTCAGAGTGCACAACTCCATGTGGGCACACTCATTCTAACAGTTCAGTGTGCACACCTCCAAGTGGACAAATTCTAACACTTCCGTGCGCACACCTCCGTGTGGACACACTCATTCTAACATTTCAGTGTGCACACCTGCACAGGGACACACCCATTCTAACAGTTCAGTGTGCACACCTCCATGAGGACACACTCATTCGAACAGTTCAGTGTGCACACCTCCATGTGGACACACTCATTCTATCAGTTCAGTGTGCACACCTCCATGTGGACACACTCATTCTAACAGTTCAGTGTGCACACCTCCACAGGGACACACTTATTCTAACAGTTCAGTGTGCACACTTCCATGTGGGCACAGTCATTCTAACAGTTCAATGTGCACACCTCCATGTGGACACAGTCATTCTAACAGTTCAGAGTGCACAACTCCATGTGGGCACACTCATTCTTACAGTTCAGTGTGCACACCTCCATGTGGAAAAAGTCATTCTAACAGTTCAGTGTGCACAACTCTCTGTGGGCACACTCATTCTAACAGTTCAGTGTGCACACCTCCATGTGGACACACTCATTCTAACAGTTCAGTGTGCACACCTCCATGTGGACACACTCATTCTAACAGTTCAGTGTGCACACCTCCATGTGGACACACTCATTCTAACAGTTCAGTGTGCACACCTCCATGTGGGCACACTCATTCTAACAGTTCAGTGTGCACACCTCCATGTGGACACACTCATTCTAACAGTTCAGTGTGCACACCTCCATGTGGACACACTCATTCTAACAGTTCAGTGCGCACACTTCCATGTGGACACACTCATTCTAACAGTTCAGTGTGCACACCTCCATGTGGGCACACTCATTCTAACAGTTCAGTGTGCACACCGCCGTGTGGACACACTCATTCTAAAATTTCAGTGTGCACACCTCCATGTGGACACACTCATTCTAACAGTTCAGTGTGCACACTTCCATGTGGACAAATTCTAACACTTCAGTGTGCACACCTCCATGTGGACACACTCATTCTAACATTTCAGTGTGCACACCTCCACAGGGACACACTCACTCTAACAGTTCAGTGTGCACACCTCCATGTGGACACACTCATTCTAACATTTTAGTGTGCACAACTCCATGTGGACACACTCATTCTAACAGTTCAGTGTGCACACCTCCATGTGGGCACACTCATTCAAAGAGTTCAGTGTGCACACCTCCATGTGGGCACACTGATTCTAACAGTTCAGTGTGCACATCTCCATGTGGACACACTCATTCAAACAGTTCAGTGTGCACACCTCCATGTGGACCAATTCTAACACTTCGGTGTGCACACCTCAATGTGGACACACTCATTCTAACATTTCAGTGTGCACACCTCCACAGGGACACACTCATTCTAACAGTTCAGTGTGCACAACTACATGTGGACACACTCATTCTAACAGTTCAGTGTGCACACCTCCATGTGGACACACTCATTCTAACAGTTCAGTGTGCACACCTCCATGTGGACACACTCATTCTAACAGTTCAGTGTGCACACCTCCACAGGGACACACTTATTCTAACAGTTCAGTGTGCACACTTCCATGTGGGCACAGTCATTCTAACAGTTCAATGTGCACACCTCAATGTGGACACAGTCACTCTAACAGTTCAGAGTGCACAACTCCATGTGGGCACACTAATTCTAACAGTTCAGTGTGCACACCTCCATGTGGACACAGTCATTCTAACAGTTCATTGTGCACAACTCTATGTGGGCACACTCATTCTAACAGTTCAGTGTGCACACTTCCATGTGGACACACTCATTCTAACAGTTCAGTGTGCACACCTCCATGTGGACACACTCATTCTAACAGTTCAGTGTGCACACCTCCATGTGGACACACTCATTCTAACATTTCAGTGTGCACACCTCCATGTGGGCACACTCATTCTAACAGTTCAGTGTGCAGACTTCCATGTGGGCACACTCATTCTAACAGTTCAGTGTGCAGACTTCCATGTGGGCACACTCATTCTAACAGTTCAGTGTGCACACCTCCATGTGGACACACTCATTCTAACAGTTCAGTGTGCACACTTCCATGTGGACACACTCATTCTAACAGTTCAGTGTGCACACCTCCATGTGGACACACTCATTCTAACAGTTCAGTGTGCACATCTCCATGTGGACACACTCATTCAAACAGTACAGTGTGCATACCTCCATGTGGACCAATTCTAACACTTCGGTGTGCGCACCTCCATGTGGACACACTCATTCTAACATTTCAGTGTGCACACCTCCACAGGGACACACTCATTCTAACAGTTCAGTGTGCACAACTCCATGTGGACACACTCATTCTAACAGTTCAGTGTGCACAACTCCATGAGGACACACACATTCTAACAGTTCAGTGTGCACACCTCCATGTGGACACACTCATTCTAACAGTTCAGTGTGCACACCTCCATGTGGACACACTCATTCTATCAGTTCAGTGTGCACACCTCCATGTGGACACACTCATTCTAACAGTTCAGTGTGCACAACTCCATGTGGACACACTCATTTTAACAGTTCAGTGTGCATACCTCCACAGGGATACACTCCTTCTAACAGTTCAGTGTGCACACCTCCATGTGGACACACTCATTCTAACAGTTCAGTGTGCACAACTCCATGTGGGCACACTCATTCTAACAGTTCAGTGTGCACAATTCCCTGTGGACACACTCATTCTAACAGTTCAGTGTGCACACCTCCATGTGGACACACTCATTCTAACAGTTCAGTGTGCACACCTCCATGTGGACACACTCATTCTAACAGTTCAGTGTGCACACCTCCATGTGGACACACTCATTCCAGCAATACAGTGTGCACACCTCCATGTGGACATATTCTAACAGTTCAGTGTGCACACCTCCATGTGGACACACTCATTCTAACAGTTCAGTGTGCACACCTCCATGTGGACACACTCATTCTAACAGTTCAGTGTGCACACCTCCATGTGGACACACTCATTCTAACAATACAGTGTGCACACCTCCATGTGGACATATTCTAACAGTTCAGTGTGCACACCTCCATGTGGACACACTCATTCTAACATTTCAGTGTGCACACCTCCACAGGGACACACTTATTCTAACAGTTCAGTGTGCACACTTCCATGTGGGCACAGTCATTCTAACAGTTCAATGTGCACACCTCCATGTGGACACAGTCATTCTAACAGTTCAGAGTGCACAACTCCATGTGGGCACACTCATTCTAACAGTTCAGTGTGCACACCTCCAAGTGGACAAATTCTAACACTTCAGTGCGCACACCTCCGTGTGGACACACTCATTCTAACATTTCAGTGTGCACACCTGCACAGGGACACACGCATTCTAACAGTTCAGTGTGCACAACTCCATGAGGACACACTCATTCGAACAGTTCAGTGTGCACACCTCCATGTGGACACACTCATTCTATCAGTTCAGTGTGCACACCTCCATGTGGACACACTCATTCTAACAGTTCAGTGTGCACAACTCCATGTGGGCACACTCATTCTAACAGTTCAGTGTGCACACTTCCATGTGGACACACTCATTCTAACAGTTCAGTGTGCACACCTCCATGTGGACACACTCATTCTAACAGTTCAGTGTGCACACCTCCATGTGTACACACTCATTCTAACAGTTCAGTGTGCACACCTCCATGTGGACACACTCATTCTAACAATACAGTGTGCACACCTCCATGTGGACATATTCTAACAGTTCAGTGTGCACACCTCCATGTGGACACACTCATTCTAACAGTTCAGTGTGCACACCTCCACAGGGACACACTTATTCTAACAGTTCAGTGTGCACACTTCCATGTGGGCACAGTCATTCTAACAGTTCAATGTGCACACCTCCATGTGGACACAGTCATTCTAACAGTTCAGAGTGCACAACTCCATGTGGGCACACTCATTCTTACAGTTCAGTGTGCACACCTCCATGTGGAAAAAGTCATTCTAACAGTTCAGTGTGCACAACTCTCTGTGGGCACACTCATTCTAACAGTTCAGTGTGCACACCTCCATGTGGACACAGTCATTCTAACAGTTCAGTGTGCACACCTCCATGTGGACACACTCATTCTAACAGTTCAGTGTGCACACCTCCATGTGGACACACTCATTCTAACAGTTCAGTGTGCACACCTCCATGTGGGCACACTCATTCTAACAGTTCAGTGTGCACACCTCCATGTGGACACACTCATTCTAACAGTTCAGTGTGCACACCTCCATGTGGACACACTCATTCTAACAGTTCAGTGTGCACACTTCCATGTGGACACACTCATTCTAACAGTTCAGTGTGCACACCTCCATGTGGGCACACTCATTCTAACAGTTCAGTGTGCACACGGCCATGTGGACACACTCATTCTAAAATTTCAGTGTGCACACCTCCATGTGGACACACTCATTCTAACAGTTCAGTGTGCACACTTCCATGTGGACAAATTCTAACACTTCAGTGTGCACACCTCCATGTGGACACACTCCTTCTAACATTTCAGTGTGCACACCTCCACAGGGACACACTCACTCTAACAGTTCAGTGTGCACACCTCCATGTGGACACACTCATTCTAACAGTTCAGTGTGCACACCTCCATGTGGACACACTCATTCTAACAGTTCAGTGTGCACACCTCCATGTGGACACACTCATTCTAACATTTCAGTGTGCACACCTCCATGTGGGCACACTCATTCTAACAGTTCAGTGTGCAGACTTCCATGTGGGCACACTCATTCTAACAGTTCAGTGTGCAGACTTCCATGTGGGCACACTCATTCTAACAGTTCAGTGTGCACACCTCCATGTGGGCACACTCATTCTAACAGTTCAGTGTGCACACTTCCATGTGGACACACTCATTCTAACAGTTCAGTGTGCACACCTCCATGTGGACACACTCATTCTAACAGTTCAGTGTGCACACCTCCATGTGGGCACACTCATTCTAACAGTTCAGTGTGCACACTTCCATGTGGACACACTCATTCTAACATTTCAGTGTGCACACCTCCATGTGGGCACACTCATTCTAACAGTTCAGTGTGCAGACTTCCATGTGGGCACACTCATTCTAACAGTTCAGTGTGCAGACTTCCATGTGGGCACACTCATTCTAACAGTTCAGTGTGCACACCTCCATGTGGACACACTCATTCTAACAGTTCAGTGTGCACACTTCCATGTGGACACACTCATTCTAACAGTTCAGTGTGCACACCTCCATGTGGACACACTCATTCTAACAGTTCAGTGTGCACATCTCCATGTGGACACACTCATTCAAACAGTACAGTGTGCATACCTCCATGTGGACCAATTCTAACACTTCGGTGTGCGCACCTCCATGTGGACACACTCATTCTAACATTTCAGTGTGCACACCTCCACAGGGACACACTCATTCTAACAGTTCAGTGTGCACAACTCCATGTGGACACACTCATTCTAACAGTTCAGTGTGCACAACTCCATGAGGACACACACATTCTAACAGTTCAGTGTGCACACCTCCATGTGGACACACTCATTCTAACAGTTCAGTGTGCACACCTCCATGTGGACACACTCATTCTATCAGTTCAGTGTGCACACCTCCATGTGGACACACTCATTCTAACAGTTCAGTGTGCACAACTCCATGTGGACACACTCATTTTAACAGTTCAGTGTGCATACCTCCACAGGGATATACTCCTTCTAACAGTTCAGTGTGCACACCTCCATGTGGACACACTCATTCTAACAGTTCAGTGTGCACAACTCCATGTGGGCACACTCATTCTAACAGTTCAGTGTGCACAATTCCCTGTGGACACACTCATTCTAACAGTTCAGTGTGCACACCTCCATGTGGACACACTCATTCTAACAGTTCAGTGTGCACACCTCCATGTGGACACACTCATTCTAACAGTTCAGTGTGCACACCTCCATGTGGACACACTCATTCCAGCAATACAGTGTGCACACCTCCATGTGGACATATTCTAACAGTTCAGTGTGCACACCTCCATGTGGACACACTCATTCTAACAGTTCAGTGTGCACACCTCCATGTGGACACACTCATTCTAACAGTTCAGTGTGCACACCTCCATGTGGACACACTCATTCTAACAATACAGTGTGCACACCTCCATGTGGACATATTCTAACAGTTCAGTGTGCACACCTCCATGTGGACACACTCATTCTAACATTTCAGTGTGCACACCTCCACAGGGACACACTTATTCTAACAGTTCAGTGTGCACACTTCCATGTGGGCACAGTCATTCTAACAGTTCAATGTGCACACCTCCATGTGGACACAGTCATTCTAACAGTTCAGAGTGCACAACTCCATGTGGGCACACTCATTCTAACAGTTCAGTGTGCACACCTCCAAGTGGACAAATTCTAACACTTCAGTGCGCACACCTCCGTGTGGACACACTCATTCTAACATTTCAGTGTGCACACCTGCACAGGGACACACGCATTCTAACAGTTCAGTGTGCACAACTCCATGAGGACACACTCATTCGAACAGTTCAGTGTGCACACCTCCATGTGGACACACTCATTCTATCAGTTCAGTGTGCACACCTCCATGTGGACACACTCATTCTAACAGTTCAGTGTGCACAACTCCATGTGGGCACACTCATTCTAACAGTTCAGTGTGCACACTTCCATGTGGACACACTCATTCTAACAGTTCAGTGTGCACACCTCCATGTGGACACACTCATTCTAACAGTTCAGTGTGCACACCTCCATGTGTACACACTCATTCTAACAGTTCAGTGTGCACACCTCCATGTGGACACACTCATTCTAACAATACAGTGTGCACACCTCCATGTGGACATATTCTAACAGTTCAGTGTGCACACCTCCATGTGGACACACTCATTCTAACAGTTCAGTGTGCACACCTCCACAGGGACACACTTATTCTAACAGTTCAGTGTGCACACTTCCATGTGGGCACAGTCATTCTAACAGTTCAATGTGCACACCTCCATGTGGACACAGTCATTCTAACAGTTCAGAGTGCACAACTCCATGTGGGCACACTCATTCTTACAGTTCAGTGTGCACACCTCCATGTGGAAAAAGTCATTCTAACAGTTCAGTGTGCACAACTCTCTGTGGGCACACTCATTCTAACAGTTCAGTGTGCACACCTCCATGTGGACACAGTCATTCTAACAGTTCAGTGTGCACACCTCCATGTGGACACACTCATTCTAACAGTTCAGTGTGCACACCTCCATGTGGACACACTCATTCTAACAGTTCAGTGTGCACACCTCCATGTGGGCACACTCATTCTAACAGTTCAGTGTGCACACCTCCATGTGGACACACTCATTCTAACAGTTCAGTGTGCACACCTCCATGTGGACACACTCATTCTAACAGTTCAGTGTGCACACTTCCATGTGGACACACTCATTCTAACAGTTCAGTGTGCACACCTCCATGTGGGCACACTCATTCTAACAGTTCAGTGTGCACACCGCCATGTGGACACACTCATTCTAAAATTTCAGTGTGCACACCTCCATGTGGACACACTCATTCTAACAGTTCAGTGTGCACACTTCCATGTGGACAAATTCTAACACTTCAGTGTGCACACCTCCATGTGGACACACTCCTTCTAACATTTCAGTGTGCACACCTCCACAGGGACACACTCACTCTAACAGTTCAGTGTGCACACCTCCATGTGGACACACTCATTCTAACATTTTAGTGTGCACAACTCCATGTGGACACACTCATTCTAACAGTTCAGTGTGCACACCTCCATGTGGGCACACTCATTCAAAGAGTTCAGTGTGCACACCTCCATGTGGGCACACTGATTCTAACAGTTCAGTGTGCACATCTCCATGTGGACACACTCATTCAAACAGTTCAGTGTGCACACCTCCATGTGGACCAATTCTAACACTTCGGTGTGCACACCTCCATGTGGACACACTCATTCTAACATTTCAGTGTGCACACCTCCACAGGGACACACTCATTCTAACAGTTCAGTGTGCACAACTCCATGTGGACACACTCATTCTAACAGTTCAGTGTGCATACCTCCATGTGGACACACTCATTCTAACAGTTCAGTGTGCACACCTCCATGTGGACACACTCATTCTAACAGTTCAGTGTGCACACCTCCACAGGGACACACTTATTCTAACAGTTCAGTGTGCACACTTCCATGTGGGCACAGTCATTCTAACAGTTCAATGTGCACACCTCAATGTGGACACAGTCATTCTAACAGTTCAGAGTGCACAACTCCATGTGGGCACACTAATTCTAACAGTTCAGTGTGCACACCTCCATGTGGACACAGTCATTCTAACAGTTCATTGTGCACAACTCTATGTGGGCACACTCATTCTAACAGTTCAGTGTGCACACTTCCATGTGGACACACTCATTCTAACAGTTCAGTGTGCACACCTCCATGTGGACACACTCATTCTAACAGTTCAGTGTGCACACCTCCATGTGGACACACTCATTCTAACAGTTCAGTGTGCACACCTCCATGTGGGCACACTCATTCTAACAGTTCAGTGTGCAGACTTCCATGTGGGCACACTCATTCTAACAGTTCAGTGTGCAGACTTCCATGTGGGCACACTCATTCTAACAGTTCAGTGTGCACACCTCCATGTGGACACACTCATTCTAACAGTTCAGTGTGCACAATTCCATGTGGACACACTCATTCTAACAGTTCAGTGTGCACACCTCCATGTGGACACACTCATTCTAACAGTTCAGTGTGCACATCTCCATGTGGACACACTCATTCAAACAGTACAGTGTGCATACCTCCATGTGGACCAATTCTAACACTTCGGTGTGCGCACCTCCATGTGGACACACTCATTCTAACATTTCAGTGTGCAAACCTCCACAGGGACACACTCATTCTAACAGTTCAGTGTGCACAACTCCATGTGGACACACTCATTCTAACAGTTCAGTGTGCACAACTCCATGAGGACACACTCATTCTAACAGTTCAGTGTGCACACCTCCATGTGGACACACTCATTCTAACAGTTCAGTGTGCACACCTCCATGTGGACACACTCATTCTATCAGTTCAGTGTGCACACCTCCATGTGGACACACTCATTCTAACAGTTCAGTGTGCACAACTCCATGTGGACACACTCATTTTAACAGTTCAGTGTGCATACCTCCACAGGGATACACTCCTTCTAACAGTTCAGTGTGCACACCTCCATGTGGACACACTCATTCTAACAGTTCAGTGTGCACAACTCCATGTGGGCACACTCATTCTAACAGTTCAGTGTGCACAATTCCCTGTGGACACACTCATTCTAACAGTTCAGTGTGCACACCTCCATGTGGACACACTCATTCTAACAGTTCAGTGTGCACACCTCCATGTGGACACACTCATCCTAACAGTTCAGTGTGCACACCTCCATGTGGACACACTCATTCCAGCAATACAGTGTGCACACCTCCATGTGGACATATTCTAACAGATCAGTGTGCACACCTCCATGTGGACACACTCATTCTAACAGTTCAGTGTGCACACCTCCACAGGGACACACTTATTCTAACAGATCAGAGTGCACAACTCCATGTGGGCACACTCATTCTAACAGTTCAGAGTGCACACCTCCAAGTGGACAAATTCTAACACTTCAGTGCGCACACCTCCCTGTGGACACACTCATTCTAACATTTCAGTGTGCACACCTCCACAGGGACACACGCATTCTAACAGTTCAGTGTGCACACCTCCATGTGGACACACTCATTCTAACTGTTCAGTGTGCACACCTCCATGTGGACACACTCATTCTAACAGTTCAGTGTGCACACCTCCATGTGGACACACTCATTCAAACAGTTCAGTGTGCACACCTCCATGTGGACACACTCATTCTAACAGTTCAGTGTGCACATCTCCATGTGGACACACTCATTCAAACAGTTCAGTGTGCACACCTCCATGTGGACCAATTCTAACACTTCGGTGTGCACACCTCCATGTGGACACACTCATTCTAACATTTCAGTGTGCACACCTCCACAGGGACACACTCATTCTAACAGTTCAGTGTGCACAACTCCATGTGGACACACTCATTCTAACAGTTCAGTGTGCACACCTCCATGTGGACACACTCATTCTAACAGTTCAGTGTGCACAACTCCATGTGGACACACTCATTTTAACAGTTCAGTGTGCACACCTCCACAGGGATAAACTCATTCTAACAGTTCAGTGTGCACACCTCCATGTGGACACACTCATTCTAACAGTTCACTGTGCACAACTCCATGTGGGCACACTCATTCTAACAGTTTAGTGTGCACACTTCCATGTGGACACACTCATTCTAACAGTTCAGTGTGCACACCTCCATGTGGACACACTCATTCTAACAGTTCAGTGTGCACACCTCCATGTGGACACACTCATTCTAACAGTTCAGTGTGCACACCTCCATGTGGACACACTCATTCTAACAATACAGTGTGCACACCTCCATGTGGACATAATCTAACAGTTCAGTGTGCACACTTCCATGTGGGCACAGTCATTCTAACAGTTCAATGTGCACACCTCCATGTGGACACAGTCATTCTAACAGTTCAGAGTGCACAACTCCATGTGGGCACACTCATTCTAACAGTTCAGTGTGCACACCTCCAAGTGGACAAATTCTAACACTTCCGTGCGCACACCTCCGTGTGGACACACTCATTCTAACATTTCAGTGTGCACACCTGCACAGGGACACACCCATTCTAACAGTTCAGTGTGCACACCTCCATGAGGACACACTCATTCGAACAGTTCAGTGTGCACACCTCCATGTGGACACACTCATTCTATCAGTTCAGTGTGCACACCTCCATGTGGACACACTCATTCTAACAGTTCAATGTGCACAACTCCATGTGGGCACACTCATTCTAACAGTTCAGTGTGCACACTTCCATGTGGACACACTCATTCTAACAGTTCAGTGTGCACACCTCCATGTGGACACACTCATTCTAACAGTTCAGTGTGCACACCTCCATGTGGACACACTCATTCTAACAGTTCAGTGTGCACACCTCCATGTGGACACACTCATTCTAACAATACAGTGTGCACACCTCCATGTGGACATATTCTAACAGTTCAGTGTGCACACCTCCATGTGGACACACTCATTCTAACAGTTCAGTGTGCACACCTCCACAGGGACACACTTATTCTAACAGTTCAGTGTGCACACTTCCATGTGGGCACAGTCATTCTAACAGTTCAATGTGCACACCTCCATGTGGACACAGTCATTCTAACAGTTCAGAGTGCACAACTCCATGTGGGCACACTCATTCTTACAGTTCAGTGTGCACACCTCCATGTGGAAAAAGTCATTCTAACAGTTCAGTGTGCACAACTCTCTGTGGGCACACTCATTCTAACAGTTCAGTGTGCACACCTCCATGTGGACACACTCATTCTAACAGTTCAGTGTGCACACCTCCATGTGGACACACTCATTCTAACAGTTCAGTGTGCACACCTCCATGTGGACACACTCATTCTAACAGTTCAGTGTGCACACCTCCATGTGGGCACACTCATTCTAACAGTTCAGTGTGCACACCTCCATGTGGACACACTCATTCTAACAGTTCAGTGTGCACACCTCCATGTGGACACACTCATTCTAACAGTTCAGTGCGCACACTTCCATGTGGACACACTCATTCTAACAGTTCAGTGTGCACACCTCCATGTGGGCACACTCATTCTAACAGTTCAGTGTGCACACCGCCGTGTGGACACACTCATTCTAAAATTTCAGTGTGCACACCTCCATGTGGACACACTCATTCTAACAGTTCAGTGTGCACACTTCCATGTGGACAAATTCTAACACTTCAGTGTGCACACCTCCATGTGGACACACTCATTCTAACATTTCAGTGTGCACACCTCCACAGGGACACACTCACTCTAACAGTTCAGTGTGCACACCTCCATGTGGACACACTCATTCTAACATTTTAGTGTGCACAACTCCATGTGGACACACTCATTCTAACAGTTCAGTGTGCACACCTCCATGTGGGCACACTCATTCAAAGAGTTCAGTGTGCACACCTCCATGTGGGCACACTGATTCTAACAGTTCAGTGTGCACATCTCCATGTGGACACACTCATTCAAACAGTTCAGTGTGCACACCTCAATGTGGACCAATTCTAACACTTCGGTGTGCACACCTCCATGTGGACACACTCATTCTAACATTTCAGTGTGCACACCTCCACAGGGACACACTCATTCTAACAGTTCAGTGTGCACAACTACATGTGGACACACTCATTCTAACAGTTCAGTGTGCACACCTCCATGTGGACACACTCATTCTAACAGTTCAGTGTGCACACCTCCATGTGGACACACTCATTCTAACAGTTCAGTGTGCACACCTCCACAGGGACACACTTATTCTAACAGTTCAGTGTGCACACTTCCATGTGGGCACAGTCATTCTAACAGTTCAATGTGCACACCTCAATGTGGACACAGTCATTCTAACAGTTCAGAGTGCACAACTCCATGTGGGCACACTAATTCTAACAGTTCAGTGTGCACACCTCCATGTGGACACAGTCATTCTAACAGTTCATTGTGCACAACTCTATGTGGGCACACTCATTCTAACAGTTCAGTGTGCACACTTCCATGTGGACACACTCATTCTAACAGTTCAGTGTGCACACCTCCATGTGGACACACTCATTCTAACAGTTCAGTGTGCACACCTCCATGTGGACACACTCATTCTAACAGTTCAGTGTGCACACCTCCATGTGGGCACACTCATTCTAACAGTTCAGTGTGCAGACTTCCATGTGGGCACACTCATTCTAACAGTTCAGTGTGCAGACTTCCATGTGGGCACACTCATTCTAACAGTTCAGTGTGCACACCTCCATGTGGACACACTCATTCTAACAGTTCAGTGTGCACACTTCCATGTGGACACACTCATTCTAACAGTTCAGTGTGCACACCTCCATGTGGACACACTCATTCTAACAGTTCAGTGTGCACATCTCCATGTGGACACACTCATTCAAACAGTACAGTGTGCATACCTCCATGTGGACCAATTCTAACACTTCGGTGTGCGCACCTCCATGTGGACACACTCATTCTAACATTTCAGTGTGCACACCTCCACAGGGACACACTCATTCTAACAGTTCAGTGTGCACACCTCCATGTGGACACACTCATTCTAACAGTTCAGTGTGCACACCTCCATGTGGACACACTCATTCTATCAGTTCAGTGTGCACACCTCCATGTGGACACACTCATTCTAACAGTTCAGTGTGCACAACTCCATGTGGACACACTCATTTTAACAGTTCAGTGTGCATACCTCCACAGGGATACACTCCTTCTAACAGTTCAGTGTGCACACCTCCATGTGGACACACTCATTCTAACAGTTCAGTGTGCACTACTCCATGTGGGCACACTCATTCTAACAGTTCAGTGTGCACAATTCCCTGTGGACACACTCATTCTAACAGTTCAGTGTGCACACCTCCATGTGGACACACTCATTCTAACAGTTCAGTGTGCACACCTCCATGTGGACACACTCATTCTAACAGTTCAGTGTGCACACCTCCATGTGGACACACTCATTCCAGCAATACAGTGTGCACACCTCCATGTGGACATATTCTAACAGTTCAGTGTTCACACCTCCATGAGGACACACTCATTCTAACAGTTCAGTGTGCACACCTCCACAGGGACACACTTATTCTAATAGATCAGAGTGCACAACTCCATGTGGGCACACTCATTCTAACAGTTCAGAGTGCACACCTCCAAGTGGACAAATTCTAACACTTCAGTGCGCACACCTCCCTGTGGACACACTCATTCTAACATTTCAGTGTGCACACCTCCACAGGGACACACGCATTCTAACAGTTCAGTGTGCACACCTCCATGTGGACACACTCATTCTAACAGTTCAGTGTGCACACCTCCATGTGGACACACTCATTCTAACAGTTCAGTGTGCACACCTCCATGTGGACACACTCATTCAAACAGTTCAGTGTGCACACCTCCATGTGGACACACTCATTCTTACAGTTCAGTGTGCACATCTCCATGTGGACACACTCATTCAAACAGTTCAGTGTGCACACCTCCACGTGGACCAAATCTAACACTTCGGTGTGCACACCTCCATGTGGACACACTCATTCTAACATTTCAGTGTGCACACCTCCACAGGGACACACTCATTCTAACAGTTCAGTGTGCACAACTCCATGTGGACACACTCATTCTAACAGTTCAGTGTGCACACCTCCATGTGGACACACTCATTCTAACAGGTCAGTGTGCACACCTCCATGTGGACACACTCATTCTATCAGTTCAGTGTGCACACCTCCATGTGGACACACTCATTCTAACAGTTCAGTGTGCACAACTCCATGTGGACACACTCATTTTAACAGTTCAGTGTGCACACCTCCACAGGGATACACTCATTCTAACAGTTCAGTGTGCACACCTCCATGTGGACACACTCATTCTAACAGTTCACTGTGCACAACTCCATGTGGGCACACTCATTCTAACAGTTCAGTGTGCACACTTCCATGTGGACACACTCATTCTAACAGTTCAGTTTGCACACCTCCATGTGGACACACTCATTCTAACAGTTCAGTGTGCACACCTCCATGTGGACACACTCATTCTAACAGTTCAGTGTGCACACCTCCATGTGGACACACTCATTCTAACAATACAGTGTGCACACCTCCATGTGGACATATTCTAACAGTTCAGTGTGCACACCTCCATGTGGACACACTCATTCTAACATTTCAGTGTGCACACCTCCACAGGGACACACTTATTCCAACAGTTCAGTGTGCACACTTCCATGTGGGCACAGTCATTCTAACAGTTCAATGTGCACACCTCCATGTGGACACAGTCATTCTAACAGTTCAGAGTGCACAACTCCATGTGGGCACACTCATTCTAACAGTTCAGTGTGCACACTTCCAAGTGGACAAATTCTAACACTTCAGTGCGCACACCTCCGTGTGGACACACTCATTCTAACATTTCAGTGTGCACACCTGCACAGGGACACACGCATTCTAACAGTTCAGTGTGCACACCTCCATGAGGACACACTCATTCGAACAGTTCAGTGTGCACACCTCCATGTGGACACACTCATTCTATCAGTTCAGTGTGCACAACTCCATGTGGACACACTCAGTCTAACAGTTCAGTGTGCACAACTCCATGTGGGCACACTCATTCTAACAGTTCAGTGTGCACACTTCCATGTGGACACACTCATTCTAACAGTTCAGTGTGCACACCTCCATGTGGACACACTCATTCTAACAGTTCAGTGTGCACACCTCCATGTGTACACACTCATTCTAACAGTTCAGTGTGCACACCTCCATGTGGACACACTCATTCTAACAATACAGTGTGCACACCTCCATGTGGACATATTCTAACAGTTCAGTGTGCACACCTCCATGTGGACACACTCATTCTAACAGTTCAGTGTGCACACCTCCACAGGGACACACTTATTCTAACAGTTCAGTGTGCACACTTCCATGTGGGCACAGTCATTCTAACAGTTCAATGTGCACACCTCCATGTGGACACAGTCATTCTAACAGTTCAGAGTGCACAACTCCATGTGGGCACACTCATTCTAACAGTTCAGTGTGCACACCTCCAAGTGGACAAATACTAACACTTCAGTGCGCACACCTCCGTGTGGACACACTCATTCTAACATTTCAGTGTGCACACCTGCACAGGGACACACGCATTCTAACAGTTCAGTGTGCACACCTCCATGAGGACACACTCATTCGAACAGTTCAGTGTGCACACCTCCATGTGGACACACTCATTCTATCAGTTCAGTGTGCACACCTCCATGTGGACACACTCATTCTAACAGTTCAGTGTGCACAACTCCATGTGGACACACTCATTCTAACAGTTCAGTGTGCACACCTCCACAGGGACACACTTATTCTAACAGTTCAGTGTGCACACTTCCATGTGGGCACAGTCATTCTAACAGTTCAATGTGCACACCTCCATGTGGACACAGTCATTCTAACAGTTCAGAGTGCACAACTCCATGTGGGCACACTCATTCTAACAGTTCAGTGTGCACACCTCCAAGTGGACAAATTCTAACACTTCAGTGCGCACACCTCCGTGTGGACACACTCATTCTAACATTTCAGTGTGCACACCTGCACAGGGACACACGCATTCTAACAGTTCAGTGTGCACACCTCCATGAGGACACACTCATTCGAACAGTTCAGTGTGCACACCTCCATGTGGACACACTCATTCTAACAGTTCAGTGTGCACACCTCCATGTGGACACACTCATTCTATCAGTTCAGTGTGCACACCTCCATGTGGACACACTCATTCTAACAGTTCAGTGTGCACAACTCCATGTGGACACACTCATTTTAACAGTTCAGTGTGCACACCTCCACAGGGATACACTCATTCTAACAGTTCAGTGTGCACACCTCCATGTGGACACACTCATTCTAACAGTTCACTGTGCACAACTCCATGTGGGCACACTCATTCTAACAGTTCAGTGTGCACACTTCCATGTGGACACACTCATTCTAACAGTTCAGTTTGCACACCTCCATGTGGACACACTCATTCTAACAGTTCAGTGTGCACACCTCCATGTGGACACACTCATTCTAACAGTTCAGTGTGCACACCTCCATGTGGACACACTCATTCTAACAATACAGTGTGCACAACTCCATGTGGACATATTCTAACAGTTCAGTGTGCACACCTCCATGTGGACACACTCATTCTAACATTTCAGTGTGCACACCTCCACAGGGACACACTTATTCTAACAGTTCAGTGTGCACACTTCCATGTAGGCATAGTCATTCTAACAGTTCAATGTGCACACCTCCATGTGGACACAGTCATTCTAACAGTTCAGAGTGCACAACTCCATGTGGGCACACTCATTCTAACAGTTCAGTGTGCACACCTCCAAGTGGACAAATTCTAACACTTCAGTGCGCACACCTCCGTGTGGACACACTCATTCTAACATTTCAGTGTGCACACCTGCACAGGGACACACGCATTCTAACAGTTCAGTGTGCACACCTCCATGAGGACACACTCATTCGAACAGTTCAGTGTGCACACCTCCATGTGGACACACTCATTCTATCAGTTCAGTGTGCACAACTCCATGTGGACACACTCAGTCTAACAGTTCAGTGTGCACAACTCCATGTGGGCACACTCATTCTAACAGTTCAGTGTGCACACTTCCATGTGGACACACTCATTCTAACAGTTGAGTGTGCACACCTCCATGTGGACACACTCATTCTAACAGTTCAGTGTGCACACCTCCATGTGTACACACTCATTCTAACAGTTCAGTGTGCACACCTCCATGTGGACACACTCATTCTAACAATACTGTGTGCACACCTCCATGTGGACATATTCTAACAGTTCAGTGTGCACACCTCCATGTGGACACACTCATTCTAACAGTTCAGTGTGCACACCTCCACAGGGACACACTTATTCTAACAGTTCAGTGTGCACACTTCCATGTGGGCACAGTCATTCTAACAGTTCAATGTGCACACCTCCATGTGGACACAGTCATTCTAACAGTTCAGAGTGCACAACTCCATGTGGGCACACTCATTCTAACAGTTCAGTGTGCACACCTCCAAGTGGACAAATTCTAACACTTCAGTGCGCACACCTCCGTGTGGACACACTCATTCTAACATTTCAGTGTGCACACCTGCACAGGGACACACGCATTCTAACAGTTCAGTGTGCACACCTCCATGAGGACACACTCATTCGAACAGTTCAGTGTGCACACCTCCATGTGGACACACTCATTCTATCAGTTCAGTGTGCACACCTCCATGTGGACACACTCATTCTAACAGTTCAGTGTGCACAACTCCATGTGGGCACACTCATTCTAACAGTTCAGTGTGCACACTTCCATGTGGACACACTCATTCTAACAGTTCAGTGTGCACACCTCCATGTGGACACACTCATTCTAACAGTTCAGTGCGCACACTTCCATGTGGACACACTCATTCTAACAGTTCAGTGTGCACACCTCCATGTGGACACACTCATTCTAACAATACAGTGTGCACACCTCCATGTGGACATATTCTAACAGTTCAGTGTGCACACCTCCATGTGGACACACTCATTCTAACAGTTCAGTGTGCACACCTCCACAGGGACACACTTATTCTAACAGTTCAGTGTGCACACTTCAATGTGGGCACAGTCATTCTAACAGTTCAATGTGCACACCTCCATGTGGACACAGTCATTCTAACAGTTCAGAGTGCACAACTCCATGTGGGCACACTCATTCTAACAGTTCAGTGTGCACACCTCCAAGTGGACAAATTCTAACACTTCAGTGCGCACACCTCCGTGTGGACACACTCATTCTAACATTTCAGTGTGCACACCTGCACAGGGACACACGCATTCTAACAGTTCAGTGTGCACACCTCCATGAGGACACACTCATTCGAACAGTTCAGTGTGCACACCTCCATGTGGACACACTCATTCTATCAGTTCAGTGTGCACACCTCCATGTGGACACACTCATTCTAACAGTTCAGTGTGCACAACTCCATGTGGGCACACTCATTCTAACAGTTCAGTGTGCACACTTCCATGTGGACACACTCATTCTAACAGTTCAGTGTGCACACCTCCATGTGTACACACTCATTCTAACAGTTCAGTGTGCACACCTCCATGTGGACACACTCATTCTAACAATACAGTGTGCACACCTCCATGTGGACATATTCTAACAGTTCAGTGTGCACACCTCCATGTGGACACACTCATTCTAACAGTTCAGTGTGCACACCTCCACAGGGACACACTTATTCTAACAGTTCAGTGTGCACACTTCCATGTGGGCACAGTCATTCTAACAGTTCAATGTGCACACGTCCATGTGGACACAGTCATTCTAACAGTTCAGAGTGCACAACCCCATGTGGGCACACTCATTCTTACAGTTCAGTGTGCACACCTCCATGTGGACACAGTCATTCTAACAGTTCAGTGTGCACAACTCTCTGTGGGCACACTCATTCTAACAGTTCAGTGTGCACACCTCCATGTGGACACACTCATTCTAACAGTTCAGTGTGCACACCTCCATGTGGACACACTCATTCTAACAGTTCAGTGTGCACACCTCCATGTGGACACACTCATTCTAACAGTTCAGTGTGCACACCTCCATGTGGACACACTCATTCTAACAGTTCAGTGTGCACACCTCCATGTGGACACACTCATTCTAACAGTTCAGTGTGCACACTTCCATGTGGACACACTCATTCTAACAGTTCAGTGTGCACACCTCCATGTGGGCACACTCATTCTAACAGTTCAGTGTGCACACCTCCATGTGGACACACTCATTCTAAAATTTCAGTGTGCACACCTCCATGTGGACACACTCATTCTAACAGTTCAGTGTGCACACTTCCATGTGGACAAATTCTAACACTTCAGTGTGCACACCTCCATGTGGACACACTCATTCTAACATTTCAGTGTGCACACCTCCACAGGGACACACTCACTCTAACAGTTCAGTGTGCACACCTCCATGTGGACACACTCATTCTAACATTTTAGTGTGCACAACTCCATGTGGACACACTCATTCTAACAGTTCAGTGTGCACACCTCCATGTGGGCACACTCATTCAAAGAGTTCAGTGTGCACACCTCCATGTGGGCACACTCATTCTAACAGTTCACTGTGCAAATCTCCATGTGGACACACTCATTCAAACAGTTCAGTGTGCACACCTCCATGTGGACCAATTCTAACACTTCGGTGTGCACACCTCCATGTGGACACACTCATTCTAACATTTCAGTGTGCACACCTCCACAGGGACACACTCATTCTAAAAGTTCAGTGTGCACAACTCCATGTGGACACACTCATTCTAACAGTTCAGTGTGCACACCTCCATGTTGACACACTCATTCTAACAGTTCAGTGTGCACACCTCCATGTGGACACACTCATTCTAACAGTTCAGTGTGCACACCTCCACAGGGACACACTTATTCTAACAGTTCAGTGTGCACACTTCCATGTGGGCACAGTCATTCTAACAGTTCAATGTGCACACCTCAAAGTGGACACAGTCATTCTAACAGTTCAGAGTGCACACCTCCACGTGGGCACACTAATTCTAACAGTTCAGTGTGCACACCTCCATGTGGACACAGTCATTCTAACAGTTCATTGTGCACAACTCTATGTGGGCACACTCATTCTAACAGTTCAGTGTGCACACCTCCATGTGGACACACTCATTCTAACAGTTCAGTGTGCACACCTCCATGTGGACACACTCATTCTAACAGTTCAGTGTGCACACCTCCATGTGGACACACTCATTCTAACAGTTCAGTGTGCACACCTCCATGTGGGCACACTCATTCTAACAGTTCAGTGTGCAGACTTCCATGTGGGCACACTCATTCTAACAGTTCAGTGTGCAGACTTCCATGTGGGCACACTCATTCTAACAGTTCAGTGTGCACACCTCCATGTGGACACACTCATTCTAACAGTTCAGTGTGCACACTTCCATGTGGACACACTCATTCTAACAGTTCAGTGTGCACACCTACATGTGGACACACTCATTCTAACAGTTCAGTGTGCACATCTCCATGTGGACACACTCATTCAAACAGTACAGTGTGCATACCTCCATGTGGACCAATTCTAACACTTCGGTGTGCGCACCTCCATGTGGACACACTCATTCTAACATTTCAGTGTGCACACCTCCACAGGGACACACGCATTCTAACAGTTCAGTGTGCACACCTCCATGTGGACACACTCATTCTAACAGTTCAGTGTGCACACCTCCATGTGGACACACTCATTCTAACAGTTCAGTGTGCACACCTCCATGTGGACACACTCATTCAAACAGTTCAGTGTGCACACCTCCATGTGGACACACTCATTCTTACAGTTCAGTGTGCACATCTCCATGTGGACACACTCATTCAAACAGTTCAGTGTGCACACCTCCATGTGGACCAAATCTAACACTTCGGTGTGCACACCTCCATGTGGACACACTCATTCTAACATTTCAGTGTGCACACCTCCACAGGGACACACTCATTCTAACAGTTCAGTGTGCACAACTCCATGTGGACACACTCATTCTAACAGTTCAGTGTGCACACCTCCATGTGGACACACTCATTCTAACACTTCAGTGCGCACACCTCCGTGTGGACACACTCATTCTAACATTTCAGTGTGCACACCTGCACAGGGACACACGCATTCTAACAGTTCAGTGTGCACACCTCCATGAGGACACACTCATTCGAACAGTTCAGTGTGCACACCTCCATGTGGACACACTCATTCTATCAGTTCAGTGTGCACAACTCCATGTGGACACACTCAGTCTAACAGTTCAGTGTGCACAACTCCATGTGGGCACACTCATTCTAACAGTTCAGTGTGCACACTTCCATGTGGACACACTCATTCTAACAGTTCAGTGTGCACACCTCCATGTGGACACACTCATTCTAACAGTTCAGTGTTCACACCTCCATGTGTACACACTCATTCTAACAGTTCAGTGTGCACACCTCCATGTGGACACACTCATTCTAACAATACAGTGTGCACACCTCCATGTGGACATATTCTAACAGTTCAGTGTGCACACCTCCATGTGGACACACTCATTCTAACAGTTCAGTGTGCACACCTCCACAGGGACACACTTATTCTAACAGTTCAGTGTGCACACTTCAATGTGGGCACAGTCATTCTAACAGTTCAATGTGCACACCTCCATGTGGACACAGTCATTCTAACAGTTCAGAGTGCACAACTCCATGTGGGCACACTCATTCTAACAGTTCAGTGTGCACACCTCCAAGTGGACAAATTCTAACACTTCAGTGCGCACACCTCCGTGTGGACACACTCATTCTAACATTTCAGTGTGCACACCTGCACAGGGACACACGCATTCTAACAGTTCAGTGTGCACACCTCCATGAGGACACACTCATTCGAACAGTTCAGTGTGCACACCTCCATGTGGACACACTCATTCTATCAGTTCAGTGTGCACACCTCCATGTGGACACACTCATTCTAACAGTTCAGTGTGCACAACTCCATGTGGACACACTCATTCTAACAGTTCAGTGTGCACACCTCCACAGGGACACACTTATTCTAACAGTTCAGTGTGCACACTTCCATGTGGGCACAGTCATTCTAACAGTTCAATGTGCACACCTCCATGTGGACACAGTCATTCTAACAGTTCAGAGTGCACAACTCCATGTGGGCACACTCATTCTAACAGTTCAGTGTGCACACCTCCAAGTGGACAAATTCTAACACTTCAGTGCGCACACCTCCGTGTGGACACACTCATTCTAACATTTCAGTGTGCACACCTGCACAGGGACACACGCATTCTAACAGTTCAGTGTGCACACCTCCATGAGGACACACTCATTCGAACAGTTCAGTGTGCACACCTCCATGTGGACACACTCATTCTAACAGTTCAGTGTGCACACCTCCATGTGGACACACTCATTCTATCAGTTCAGTGTGCACACCTCCATGTGGACACACTCATTCTAACAGTTCAGTGTGCACAACTCCATGTGGACACACTCATTTTAACAGTTCAGTGTGCACACCTCCACAGGGATACACTCATTCTAACAGTTCAGTGTGCACACCTCCATGTGGACACACTCATTCTAACAGTTCACTGTGCACAACTCCATGTGGGCACACTCATTCTAACAGTTCAGTGTGCACACTTCCATGTGGACACACTCATTCTAACAGTTCAGTTTGCACACCTCCATGTGGACACACTCATTCTAACAGTTCAGTGTGCACACCTCCATGTGGACACACTCATTCTAACAGTTCAGTGTGCACACCTCCATGTGGACACACTCATTCTAACAATACAGTGTGCACACCTCCATGTGGACATATTCTAACAGTTCAGTGTGCACACCTCCATGTGGACACACTCATTCTAACATTTCAGTGTGCACACCTCCACAGGGACACACTTATTCTAACAGTTCAGTGTGCACACTTCCATGTAGGCATAGTCATTCTAACAGTTCAATGTGCACACCTCCATGTGGACACAGTCATTCTAACAGTTCAGAGTGCACAACACCATGTGGGCACACTCATTCTAACAGTTCAGTGTGCACACCTCCAAGTGGACAAATTCTAACACTTCAGTGCGCACACCTCCGTGTGGACACACTCATTCTAACATTTCAGTGTGCACACCTGCACAGGGACACACGCATTCTAACAGTTCAGTGTGCACACCTCCATGAGGACACACTCATTCGAACAGTTCAGTGTGCACACCTCCATGTGGACACACTCATTCTATCAGTTCAGTGTGCACAACTCCATGTGGACACACTCAGTCTAACAGTTCAGTGTGCACAACTCCATGTGGGCACACTCATTCTAACAGTTCAGTGTGCACACTTCCATGTGGACACACTCATTCTAACAGTTGAGTGTGCACACCTCCATGTGGACACACTCATTCTAACAGTTCAGTGTGCACACCTCCATGTGTACACACTCATTCTAACAGTTCAGTGTGCACACCTCCATGTGGACACACTCATTCTAACAATACAGTGTGCACACCTCCATGTGGACATATTCTAACAGTTCAGTGTGCACACCTCCATGTGGACACACTCATTCTAACAGTTCAGTGTGCACACCTCCACAGGGACACACTTATTCTAACAGTTCAGTGTGCACACTTCCATGTGGGCACAGTCATTCTAACAGTTCAATGTGCACACCTCCATGTGGACACAGTCATTCTAACAGTTCAGAGTGCACAACTCCATGTGGGCACACTCATTCTAACAGTTCAGTGTGCACACCTCCAAGTGGACAAATTCTAACACTTCAGTGCGCACACCTCCGTGTGGACACACTCATTCTAACATTTCAGTGTGCACACCTGCACAGGGACACACGCATTCTAACAGTTCAGTGTGCACACCTCCATGAGGACACACTCATTCGAACAGTTCAGTGTGCACACCTCCATGTGGACACACTCATTCTATCAGTTCAGTGTGCACACCTCCATGTGGACACACTCATTCTAACAGTTCAGTGTGCACAACTCCATGTGGGCACACTCATTCTAACAGTTCAGTGTGCACACTTCCATGTGGACACACTCATTCTAACAGTTCAGTGTGCACACCTCCATGTGGACACACTCATTCTAACAGTTCAGTGTGCACACCTCCATGTGTACACACTCATTCTAACAGTTCAGTGTGCACACCTCCATGTGGACACACTCATTCTAACAATACAGTGTGCACACCTCCATGTGGACATATTCTAACAGTTCAGTGTGCACACCTCCATGTGGACACACTCATTCTAACAGTTCAGTGTGCACACCTCCACAGGGACACACTTATTCTAACAGTTCAGTGTGCACACTTCCATGTGGGCACAGTCATTCTAACAGTTCAATGTGCACACCTCCATGTGGACACAGTCATTCTAACAGTTCAGAGTGCACAACTCCATGTGGGCACACTCATTCTAACAGTTCAGTGTGCACACCTCCAAGTGGACAAATTCTAACACTTCAGTGCGCACACCTCCGTGTGGACACACTCATTCTAACATTTCAGTGTGCACACCTGCACAGGGACACACGCATTCTAACAGTTCAGTGTGCACACCTCCATGAGGACACACTCATTCGAACAGTTCAGTGTGCACACCTCCATGTGGACACACTCATTCTATCAGTTCAGTGTGCACACCTCCATGTGGACACACTCATTCTAACAGTTCAGTGTGCACAACTCCATGTGGGCACACTCATTCTAACAGTTCAGTGTGCACACTTCCATGTGGACACACTCATTCTAACAGTTCAGTGTGCACACCTCCATGTGGACACACTCATTCTAACAGTTCAGTGTGCACACCTCCATGTGTACACACTCATTCTAACAGTTCAGTGTGCACACCTCCATGTGGACACACTCATTCTAACAATACAGTGTGCACACCTCCATGTGGACATATTCTAACAGTTCAGTGTGCACACCTCCATGTGGACACACTCATTCTAACAGTTCAGTGTGCACACCTCCACAGGGACACACTTATTCTAACAGTTCAGTGTGCACACTTCCATGTGGGCACAGTCATTCTAACAGTTCAATGTGCACACCTCCATGTGGACACAGTCATTCTAACAGTTCAGAGTGCACAACTCCATGTGGGCACACTCATTCTTACAGTTCAGTGTGCACACCTCCATGTGGACACAGTCATTCTAACAGTTCAGTGTGCACAACCCTCTGTGGGCACACTCATTCTAACAGTTCAGTGTGCACACCTCCATGTGGACACATTCATTCTAACAGTTCAGTGTGCACACCTCCATGTGGACACACTCATTCTAACAGTTCAGCGTGCACACCTCCATGTGGACACACTCATTCTAACAGTTCAGTGTGCACACCTCCATGTGGGCACACTCATTCTAACAGTTCAGTGTGCACACCTCCATGTGGACACACTCATTCTAACAGTTCAGTGTGCACACCTCCATGTGGACACACTCATTCTAACAGTTCAGTGTGCACACCTCCATGTGGACACACTCATTCTAACAGTTCAGTGTGCACACCTCCATGTGGGCACACTCATTCTAACAGTTCAGTGTGCACACCTCCATGTGGACACACTCATTCTAACAGTTCAGTGTGCACACCTCCATGTGGACACACTCATTCTAACAGTTCAGTGTGCACACCTCCATGTGGACACACTCATTCTAACAGTTCAGTGTGCACACCTCCATGTGGACACACTCATTCTAACAGTTCAGTGTGCACACCTCCATGTGGACACACTCATTCTAAAATTTCAGTGTGCACACCTCCATGTGGACACACTCATTCTAACAGTTCAGTGTGCACACTTCCATGTGGACAAATTCTAACACTTCAGTGTGCACACCTCCATGTGGACACACTCATTCTAACATTTCAGTGTGCACACCTCCACAGGGACACACTCACTCTAACAGTTCAGTGTGCACACCTCCATGTGGACACACTCATTCTAACATTTCAGTGTGCACAACTCCATGTGGACACACTCATTCTAACAGTTCAGTGTGCACACCTCCATGTGGGCACACTCATTCAAAGTGTTCAGTGTGCACACCTCCATGTGGGCACACTCATTCTAACAGTTCAGTGTGCACATCTCCATGTGGACACACTCATTCAAACAGTTCAGTGTGCACACCTCCATGTGGACCAATTCTAACACTTCGGTGTGCACACCTCCATGTGGACACACTCATTCTAACATTTCAGTGTGCACACCTCCACAGGGACACACTCATTGTTACAGTTCAGTGTGCACACCTCCATGTGGACACACTCATTCTAACAGTTCAGTGTGCACACCTCCATGTGGACACACTCATTCTAACCGTTCAGTGTGCACACCTCAATGTGGACACATTCATTCTATCAGTTCAGTGTGCACACCTCCATGTGGACACACTCATTCTAACAGTTCAGTGTGCACACCATCCATGTGGACACACTTATTCTAACAGTTCAGTGTGCACACCTCCATGTGGACACACTCATTTTAACAGTTCAGTGTGTACACATCCACAGGGATACACTCATTCTAACAGTTCAGTGTGCACACCTCCATGTGGAAACAGTAATTCTAACAGTTCAGTGTGCTCACCTCCATGTGGACACAATCATTCTAACAGTTCTGTGTATACAACTCCATGTGGGCACACTCATTGTAACAGTTCAGTGTGCACACCTCCATGTGGACACACTCATTCTAACAGTTTAGTGTGCACACCTCCATGTGGACACACTCATTCTAACAGTTCAGTGTGCACACCTCCATGTGGACACACACATTCTAACAGTTCAGTGTGCACACCTCCATGTGGACACACTCATTCTAACAGTTCAGTGTGCACACCTCCACAGGGACACACTCATTCTAACAGTGCAGTGTGCACACCTCCATGTGGACACACTCATTCTAACAGTTCAGTGTGCACACCTCCATGTGGGCACACTCATTCTAACAGTTCAGTGTGCACACCTCCATGTGGACACACTCATTCTAACCGTTCAGTGTGCACACCTCAATGTGGACACACTCATTCTATCAGTTCAGTGTGCACACCTCCATGTGGACACACTCATTCTAACAGTTCAGTGTGCACACCTCCATGTGGACACACTCATTCTAACAGTTCAGTATGCACACCTCCATGTGGACACACTCATTTTAACAGTTCAGTGTGCACACCTCCACAGGAATACACTCATTCTAACAGTTCAGTGTGCACAACTCCATGTGGACACAATCATTCTAACATTTCAGTGTACACAACTCCATGTGGGCACACTCATTGTAACAGTTCAGTGTGCACACCTCCATGTGGACACACTCATTCTAACAGTTTAGTGTGCACACCTCCATGTGGGCACACTCATTCTAACAGTTCAGTGTGCACACCTCCATGTGGACACACACATTCTAACAGTTCAGTGTGCACACCTCCATGTGTACACACTCATTCTAACAGTTCAGTGTGCACTCCTCCACAGGGACACACTCATTCTAACAGTTCAGTGTGCACACCTCCATGTGGTCACCGTCATTCTAAGAGTTCAGTGTGCACACCTCCATGTGGACACAGTCATTCTAACAGTTCAGTGTTCACACCTCCATGGGGACACACTCATTCTAACAGTTAAGTGTGCACACCTCCATGTGGACACAGTCATTCTAACAGTTCAGTGTTCACACCTCCATGGGGACACACTCATTCTAACAGTTAAGTGTGCACACCTCCATGTGGACACACTCATTCTAACAGTTCAGTGTGCATACCTCCATGTGGACACACTCATTCTAACAGTTCAGTGTGCACAACTCCATGTGGACACACTCATTCTAACAATACATTGTGCACACCTACATGTGGACATATTCTAACAGTTCAGTGTGCACACCTCCATGTGGGCACACTCATTATAACAGTTCAATGTGCACACCTCCATGTGGACACACTCATTCTAACAGTTCAGTGTGCACAACTCCATGTGGACACACTCATTCAAACAGTTCAGTGTGCACACCTCCATGTGGACACACTCATTCTAAGAGTTCAGTGTGCACATCTCCATGTGGACACACTCATTCAAACAGTTCAGTGTGCACACCTCCATGTGGACCAATTCTAACACTTCGGTGTGCACACCTCCATGTGGACACACTCATTCCAACATTTCAGTGTGCACACCTCCACAGGGACACACTCATTCTAACAGTTCAGTGTGCACAACTCCATGTGGACACACTCATTCTAACAGTTCAGTGTGCACACCTCCATGTGGACACAGTCATTCTAACATTTCAGTGTGCACACCTCCATGTGGACACACTCATTCTAACCGTTCAATGTGCACACCTCAATGTGGACACACTCATTCTATCACTTCAGTGTGCACACCTCCACAGGGATACACTCATTCTAACAGTTCAGTGTGTGTGCACTCCTCCATGTGGACACACTCATTCTTACAGTTCAGTGTGCACAACTCCATGTGGGCACACTCATTCTAACAGTTCAGTGTGCACACTTCCATGTGGACACACTCATTCTAACAGTTCAGTGTGCACACCTCCATGTGGACACACTCATTCTAACAGTTCAGTGTGCACACCTCCATGTGGACACAGTCATTCTAACAGTTCAGTGTGCACACCTCCATGTGGACACACTCATTCTAACAGTACAATGTGCACACCTCCATGTGGACATATTCTAACAGTTCAGTGTGCACACGTCCATGTGGACACACTCATTCTAACAGTTCAGTGTGCACACCTCCACAGGGACACACCCATTCTAACATTTCAGTGTGCACAACTCCATGTGGACACACTCATTCTAAGAGTTCAGTGTTCACACCTCCATGTGGACACACTCATTCTAACAGTTCAGTGTGCACACCTCCATGTGGACACACTCATTCTATCAGTTCAGTGTGCACACCTCCATGTGGACACACTCATTCTAACAGTTCAGTGTGCACAACTCCATGTGGACACACTCATTTTAACATTTCAGTGTGCACACCTCCACAGGGATACACTCATTCTAACAGTTCAGTGTGCTCACCTCCATGTGGACACAATCATTCTAACATTTCAGTGTACACAACTCCATGTGGGCACACTCATTGTAACAGTTCAGTGTGCACACCTCCATGTGGACACACTCATTCTAACAGTTTAGTGTGCACACCTCCATGTGGGCACACTCATTCTAACAGTTCAGTGTGCACACCTCCATGTGGACACACACATTCTAACAGTTCAGTGTGCACACCTCCATGTGTACACACTCATTCTAACAGTTCAGTGTGCACTCCTCCACAGGGACACACTCATTCTAACAGTTCAGTGTGCACACCTCCATGTGGTCACCGTCATTCTAAGAGTTCAGTGTGCACACCTCCATGTGGACACAGTCATTCTAACAGTTCAGTGTTCACACCTCCATGGGGACACACTCATTCTAACAGTTAAGTGTGCACACCTCCATGTGGACACAGTCATTCTAACAGTTCAGTGTTCACACCTCCATGGGGACACACTCATTCTAACAGTTAAGTGTGCACACCTCCATGTGGACACACTCATTCTAACAGTTCAGTGTGCATACCTCCATGTGGACACACTCATTCTAACAGTTCAGTGTGCACAACTCCATGTGGACACACTCATTCTAACAATACATTGTGCACACCTACATGTGGACATATTCTAACAGTTCAGTGTGCACACCTCCATGTGGGCACACTCATTATAACAGTTCAATGTGCACACCTCCATGTGGACACACTCATTCTAACAGTTCAGTGTGCACAACTCCATGTGGACACACTCATTCAAACAGTTCAGTGTGCACACCTCCATGTGGACACACTCATTCTAAGAGTTCAGTGTGCACATCTCCATGTGGACACACTCATTCAAACAGTTCAGTGTGCACACCTCCATGTGGACCAATTCTAACACTTCGGTGTGCACACCTCCATGTGGACACACTCATTCCAACATTTCAGTGTGCACACCTCCACAGGGACACACTCATTCTAACAGTTCAGTGTGCACAACTCCATGTGGACACACTCATTCTAACAGTTCAGTGTGCACACCTCCATGTGGACACAGTCATTCTAACATTTCAGTGTGCACACCTCCATGTGGACACACTCATTCTAACCGTTCAATGTGCACACCTCAATGTGGACACACTCATTCTATCACTTCAGTGTGCACACCTCCACAGGGATACACTCATTCTAACAGTTCAGTGTGTGTGCACTCCTCCATGTGGACACACTCATTCTTACAGTTCAGTGTGCACAACTCCATGTGGGCACACTCATTCTAACAGTTCAGTGTGCACACTTCCATGTGGACACACTCATTCTAACAGTTCAGTGTGCACACCTCCATGTGGACACACTCATTCTAACAGTTCAGTGTGCACACCTCCATGTGGACACAGTCATTCTAACAGTTCAGTGTGCACACCTCCATGTGGACACACTCATTCTAACAGTACAATGTGCACACCTCCATGTGGACATATTCTAACAGTTCAGTGTGCACACGTCCATGTGGACACACTCATTCTAACAGTTCAGTGTGCACACCTCCACAGGGACACACCCATTCTAACATTTCAGTGTGCACAACTCCATGTGGACACACTCATTCTAAGAGTTCAGTGTTCACACCTCCATGTGGACACACTCATTCTAACAGTTCAGTGTGCACACCTCCATGTGGACACACTCATTCTATCAGTTCAGTGTGCACACCTCCATGTGGACACACTCATTCTAACAGTTCAGTGTGCACAACTCCATGTGGACACACTCATTTTAACATTTCAGTGTGCACACCTCCACAGGGATACACTCATTCTAACAGTTCAGTGTGCACACCTCCATGTAGACACACTCATTCTAACAGTTCAGTGTGCACAACTCGATGTGGGCACACTCATTCTAACAGTTCAGTGTGCACAATTCCATGTGGACACACTCATTCTAACAGTTCAGTGTGCACACCTCCATTTGGACACACTCATTCTATCAGTTCAGTGTGCACACCTCCATGTGGACACACTCATTCTAACAGTTCAGTGTGCACACCTCCATGTGGACACACTCATTTTAACAGTTCAGTGTGTACACATCCACAGGGATACACTCATTCTAACAGTTCAGTGTGCACACCTCCATGTGGACACAGTAATTCTAACAGTTCAGTGTGCTCACCTCCATGTGGACACAATCATTCTAACATTTCAGTGTATACAACTCCATGTGGGCACACTCATTGTAACAGTTCAGTGTGCACACCTCCATGTGGACACACTCATTCTAACATTTTATTGTGCACACCTCCATGTGGACCCACTCATTCTAACAGTTCAGTGTGCACAGCTCCATGTGGACACACACATTCTAACAGTTCAGTGTGCACACCTCCACAGGGACACACTCATTCTAACAGTATAGTGTGCACACCTCCATGTGGACACACTCATTCTAACAGTTCAGTGTGCACACCTCCATGTGGGCACACTCATTCTAACAGTTCAGTGTGCACACCTCCATGTGGACACACTCATTCTAACCGTTCAGTGTGCACACCTCAATGTGGATACACTCATTCTATCAGTTCAATGTGCACACCTCCATGTGGACACACTCATTCTAACAGTTCAGTGTGCACACCTCCATGTGGACACACTCATTCTAACAGTTCAGTATGCACACCTCCATGTGGACACACTCATTTTAACAGTTCAGTGTGCACACCTCCACAGGGACACACTTATTCTAACAGTTCAGTGTGCACAACTCCATGTGGACACACTCATTCTAACAGTTCAGTGTGCACACCTCCATGTGGACACACTCATTCTAACAGTTCAGTGTGCACACCTCGATGTGGACACACTCATTCTAACAGTTTAGTGTGCACACCTCCATGTGGGCACACTCATTCTAACAGTTCAGTGTGCACACCTCCATGTGGACACACACATTCTAACAGTTCAGTGTGCACACCTCCATGTGTACACACTCATTCTAACAGTTCAGTGTGCACTCCTCCACAGGGACACACTCATTCTAACAGTTCAGTGTGCACACCTCCATGTGGTCACCGTCATTCTAAGAGTTCAGTGTGCACACCTCCATGTGGACACAGTCATTCTAACAGTTCAGTGTTCACACCTCCATGGGGACACACTCATTCTAACAGTTAAGTGTGCACACCTCCATGTGGACACAGTCATTCTAACAGTTCAGTGTTCACACCTCCATGGGGACACACTCAATCTAACAGTTAAGTGTGCACACCTCCATGTGGACACACTCATTCTAACAGTTCAGTGTGCACACCTCCATGTGGACACACTCATTCTAACAGTTCAGTGTGCACAACTCCATGTGGACACACTCATTCTAACAATACATTGTGCACACCTACATGTGGACATATTCTAACACTTCAGTGTGCACACCTCCATGTGGGCACACTCATTATAACAGTTCAATGTGCACACCTCCATGTGGACACACTCATTCTAACAGTTCAGTGTGCACAACTCCATGTGGACACACTCATTCAAACAGTTCAGTGTGCACACCTCCATGTGGACACACTCATTCTAAGAGTTCAGTGTGCACATCTCCATGTGGACACACTCATTCAAACAGTTCAGTGTGCACACCTCCATGTGGACCAATTCTAACACTTCGGTGTGCACACCTCCATGTGGACACACTCATTCCAACATTTCAGTGTGCACACCTCCACAGGGACACACTCATTCTAACAGTTCAGTGTGCACAACTCCATGTGGACACACTCATTCTAACAGTTCAGTGTGCACACCTCCATGTGGACACAGTCATTCTAACATTTCAGTGTGCACATCTCCATGTGGACACACTCATTCTAACCGTTCAATGTGCACACCTCAATGTGGACACACTCATTCTATCACTTCAGTGTGCACACCTCCACAGGGATACACTCATTCTAACAGTTCAGTGTGTGTGCACACCTCCATGTGGACACACTCATTCTAACAGTTCAGTGTGCACAACTCCATGTGGGCACACTCATTCTAACAGTTCAGTGTGCATACCTCCATGTGGACACACTCATTCTAACAGTTCAGTGTGCACACCTCCATGTGGGCACACTCATTCTAACAGTTCAGTGTGCACACCTCCATGTGGGCATACTCATTCTAACAGAAGAGTGTGCACACCTCCAAGTGGGCACACTCATTCTAACAGTTCAGTGCGCACACCTCCATGTGGACACAGTCATTCTAACAGTTCAGTGTGCTCACCTCCATGTGGACACAATCATTCTAACAGTTCAGTGTGCACACCTCCATGTGGGCACACTCATTCTAACAGTTCAGTGTGCACACCTCCACAGGGATACACTCATTGTAACAGTTCAGTGTGCACACCTCCATGTGGACACACTCATTCTAACAGTTCAGTGTGCACACCTGCATGTGGACACAATCATTCTAACAGTTCAGTGTGCACACCTCCATGAGGACCCAATCATTCTAACAGTTCAGTGTGCACACATCCATGTGGACACACTCATTCTAACAGTTCAGTGTGGACACCTCCTTGTGGGCACTGTCATTTTAACAGTTCAGTGTGCACACCTCCATGTGGACACAACCCTTCTAACAGTTCAGTGTGCACACCTCCATGTGGACACATTCTAACAGTTCAGTGTGCACAACTCCATGTGGACACACTCATTCTAACAGTTCAGTGTGCACACCTCAATGTGGACACACTCATTCTAACAGTTGAGTGTGCACACCTCCATATGGACACACTCATTCTAACGGTTCAGTGTGCACACCTCCATGTGAGCACACTCATTCTAACAGTTCAGTGTGCACACCTCCATGTGGGCATACTCATTCTAAAGTTCAGTGTGCACACCTCCATGTGGGCACACTCATTCTAACGGTTCAGTGTGCACACCTCCATGTGGGCACACTCATTCTAACAGTTCAGTGTGCACACCTCCATGTGGACACACTCATTCTAACAGCTCAGTATGCACACCTCCATGTGGGCACACTCATTCTAACAGTTCAGTGTGCACAATTCGATGTGGACACAATCATTCTAACAGTTCAGTGTGCACACCTCCACAGGGACACCCTCATTCTAACAGTTCAGTGTGCACACCTCCACAGGGACACACTCATTCTAACAGTTCAGTGTGCACACCTCCATGTGGACACAGTCATTCTTACAGTTCAGTGTGCACACCTCCATGTGGGCACACTCATTCTAACAGTTCAGTGTGCACAACTCCATGTGGACACACTCATTCTAACAGTTCAGTGTGCACACCTCCATGTGGACACACTCATTCTAACATTTCAGTGTGCACACCTCCATGTGAGCACACTCATTCTAACAGTTCAGTGTGCACAACTCCATGTGGGCACACTCATTCAAACAGTTCAGTGTGCACACCTCCATGTGGACACACTCATTCTAACAGTTCAGTGTGCACACCTCCATGTGGACAAAATCTAACACTTCAGTGTGCACACCTCCATGTGGACACACTCATTCTAACATTTCAGTGTGCACACCTCCATGTGGACACACTCATTCTAACAGTTCAGTGTGCACACCTCCACAGGGACACACTCATTCTAACAGTTCAGTGTACACACCTCCATGTGGACACACTCATTCTAACAGTTTAGTGTGCACACCTCCATGTGGACACACTCATTCAAACAGTTCAGTGTGCACACCTCCATGTGGACACACTCATTCTAACAGTTCAGTGTGCACATCTCCATGTGGACACACTCATTCAAACAGTTCAGTGTGCACACCTCAATGTGGACCAATTCTAACACTTCGGTGTGCACACCACCATGTGGACACACTCATTCTAACATTTCAGTGTGCACACCTCCACAGGGACACACTCATTCTAAAACTTCAGTGTGCACAACTCCATGTGGACACACTAATTCTAACAGTTCAGTGTGCACACCTCCACAGGGATACACTCATTGTTACAGTTCAGTGTGCACACCTCCATGTGGACACACTCATTCTAACAGTTCAGTGTGCACACCTGCATGTGGACACAATCATTCTAACAGTTCAGTGTGCACACTTCCATGAGGACCCAATCATTCTAACAGTTCAGTGTGCACACCTCCATGTGGACACACTCATTCTAACAGTTCAGTGTGGACACCTCCTTGTGGGCACTGTCATTTTAACAGTTCAGTGTGCACACCTCCATGTGGACACAACCCTTCTAACAGTTCAGTGTGCACACCTCCATGTGGACACATTCTAACAGTTCAGTGTGCACAACTCCATGTGGACACACTCATTCTAACAGTTCAGTGTTCACACCTCAATGTGGACACACTCATTCTAACAGTTCAGTGTGCACACCTCCATGTGAGCACACTCATTCTTACAGTTCAGTGTGCACACCTCCATGTGGGCACACTCATTCTAAAGTTCAGTGTGCACACCTCCATGTGGGCACACTCATTCTAACGGTTCAGTGTGCAAACCTCCATGTGGGCACACTCATTCTAACAGTTCAGTGTGCACACCTCTATGTGGACACACTCATTCTAACAGCTCAGTATGCACACCTCCAAGTGGGCACACTCATTCTAACAGTTCAGTGTGCACAATTCCATGTGGACACACTCATTCTAACAGTTGAGTGTGCACAACTCCACAGGGATAAACTCATTCTAAGAGCTCAGTGTGCACACCTCCATGTGGACACACTCATTCTAACAGTTCAGTGTGCACACCTCCATGTGGGCACACTCATTCTAACAGTTCAGTGTGCACACCTCCATGTGGACACACTCATTCTAACAGTTCAGAGTGCACAACTCCATGTGGGCACACACATTCTAACAGTTCAGTGTGCACAACTCCATGTGGACACAGTCATTCTCACAGTTCAGTGTGCACAACTCCATGTGGGCACACTCATTCTAACAGATCAGTGTGCACACCTCCATGTGGACACACACATTCTAACAGTTCAGTGTGCACACCTCCATGTGGACACACTCATTCTAACAGTTCAGTGTGCACACCTCCATGTGGACACACTCATTCTAACATTTCAGTGTGCACACCTCCATATGGACACAGTCATTCTAACAGTTCAGTGTGCACAACTCCATGTGGGCACACTCATTCTAACAGTTCAGTGTGCACACCTCCATGTGGACACACTCATTCTAACAGTTCAGTGTGCACACCTCCATGTGGACACACTCATTCTAACAGTTCAGTGTGCACACCTCCATGTGGGCACACTCATTCTAACAGTTCAGTGTGCACACCTCCATGTTGACACACTCATTCTAAAAGTTCAGTGTGCACACCTCCATGTGAACACACTCATTCTAACAGTTCAGTGTGCACACCTCCATGTGGACAAATTCTAACACTTCAGTGTGCACACCTCCATGTGGACACACTCATTCTAACATTGCAGTGTGCACACCTCCATGTGGACACACTCATTCTAACAGTTCAGTGTGCATACATCCACAGGGACACACTCATTCTAACAGTTCAGTGTACACACCTCCATGTGGACACACTCATTCTAACAGTTCAGTGTGCATACCTCCACAGGGACACACTCATTCTAACAGTTCAGTGTGCACATCTCCATGTGGACACACTCATTCAAACAGTTCAGTGTGCACACCTCCATGTGGACCAATTCTAACACTTCGGTGTGCACACCACCATGTGGACACACTCATTCTAACATTTCTGTGTGCACACCTCCACAGGGACACACTCATTCTAAAAGTTCAGTGGGCACAACTCCATGTGGACACACTCATTCTAACAGTTCAGTGTGCACACCGCCGCAGGGACACACTCATTCTAACATTTCAGTGTGCACACCTCCATGTGGACACACTCATTCTAACCGTTCAGTGTGCACACCTCCATGTGGACACACTCATTCTAACAGTTCAGTATGCACACCTCCATGTGGACACACTCATTTTAACAGTTCAGTGTGCACACCTCCACAGGGACACACTTATTCTAACAGTTCAGTGTGCACAACTCCATGTGGACACACTCATTCTAACAGTTCAGTGTGCACACCTCCATGTGGACACACTCATTCTAACAGTTCAGTGTGCACACCTCGATGTGGACACACTCATTCTAACAGTTTAGTGTGCACACCTCCATGTGGGCACACTCATTCTAACAGTTCAGTGTGCACACCTCCATGTGGACACACACATTCTAACAGTTCAGTGTGCACACCTCCATGTGTACACACTCATTCTAACAGTTCAGTGTGCACTCCTCCACAGGGACACACTCATTCTAACAGTTCAGTGTGCACACCTCCATGTGGTCACCGTCATTCTAAGAGTTCAGTGTGCACACCTCCATGTGGACACAGTCATTCTAACAGTTCAGTGTTCACACCTCCATGGGGACACACTCATTCTAACAGTTAAGTGTGCACACCTCCATGTGGACACAGTCATTCTAACAGTTCAGTGTTCACACCTCCATGGGGACACACTCAATCTAACAGTTAAGTGTGCACACCTCCATGTGGACACACTCATTCTAACAGTTCAGTGTGCACACCTCCATGTGGACACACTCATTCTAACAGTTCAGTGTGCACAACTCCATGTGGACACACTCATTCTAACAATACATTGTGCACACCTACATGTGGACATATTCTAACACTTCAGTGTGCACACCTCCATGTGGGCACACTCATTATAACAGTTCAATGTGCACACCTCCATGTGGACACACTCATTCTAACAGTTCAGTGTGCACAACTCCATGTGGACACACTCATTCAAACAGTTCAGTGTGCACACCTCCATGTGGACACACTCATTCTAAGAGTTCAGTGTGCACATCTCCATGTGGACACACTCATTCAAACAGTTCAGTGTGCACACCTCCATGTGGACCAATTCTAACACTTCGGTGTGCACACCTCCATGTGGACACACTCATTCCAACATTTCAGTGTGCACACCTCCACAGGGACACACTCATTCTAACAGTTCAGTGTGCACAACTCCATGTGGACACACTCATTCTAACAGTTCAGTGTGCACACCTCCATGTGGACACAGTCATTCTAACATTTCAGTGTGCACATCTCCATGTGGACACACTCATTCTAACCGTTCAATGTGCACACCTCAATGTGGACACACTCATTCTATCACTTCAGTGTGCACACCTCCACAGGGATACACTCATTCTAACAGTTCAGTGTGTGTGCACACCTCCATGTGGACACACTCATTCTAACAGTTCAGTGTGCACAACTCCATGTGGGCACACTCATTCTAACAGTTCAGTGTGCATACCTCCATGTGGACACACTCATTCTAACAGTTCAGTGTGCACACCTCCATGTGGGCACACTCATTCTAACAGTTCAGTGTGCACACCTCCATGTGGGCATACTCATTCTAACAGAAGAGTGTGCACACCTCCAAGTGGGCACACTCATTCTAACAGTTCAGTGCGCACACCTCCATGTGGACACAGTCATTCTAACAGTTCAGTGTGCTCACCTCCATGTGGACACAATCATTCTAACAGTTCAGTGTGCACACCTCCATGTGGGCACACTCATTCTAACAGTTCAGTGTGCACACCTCCACAGGGATACACTCATTGTAACAGTTCAGTGTGCACACCTCCATGTGGACACACTCATTCTAACAGTTCAGTGTGCACACCTGCATGTGGACACAATCATTCTAACAGTTCAGTGTGCACACCTCCATGAGGACCCAATCATTCTAACAGTTCAGTGTGCACACATCCATGTGGACACACTCATTCTAACAGTTCAGTGTGGACACCTCCTTGTGGGCACTGTCATTTTAACAGTTCAGTGTGCACACCTCCATGTGGACACAACCCTTCTAACAGTTCAGTGTGCACACCTCCATGTGGACACATTCTAACAGTTCAGTGTGCACAACTCCATGTGGACACACTCATTCTAACAGTTCAGTGTGCACACCTCAATGTGGACACACTCATTCTAACAGTTGAGTGTGCACACCTCCATATGGACACACTCATTCTAACGGTTCAGTGTGCACACCTCCATGTGAGCACACTCATTCTAACAGTTCAGTGTGCACACCTCCATGTGGGCATACTCATTCTAAAGTTCAGTGTGCACACCTCCATGTGGGCACACTCATTCTAACGGTTCAGTGTGCACACCTCCATGTGGGCACACTCATTCTAACAGTTCAGTGTGCACACCTCCATGTGGACACACTCATTCTAACAGCTCAGTATGCACACCTCCATGTGGGCACACTCATTCTAACAGTTCAGTGTGCACAATTCGATGTGGACACAATCATTCTAACAGTTCAGTGTGCACACCTCCACAGGGACACCCTCATTCTAACAGTTCAGTGTGCACACCTCCACAGGGACACACTCATTCTAACAGTTCAGTGTGCACACCTCCATGTGGACACAGTCATTCTTACAGTTCAGTGTGCACACCTCCATGTGGGCACACTCATTCTAACAGTTCAGTGTGCACAACTCCATGTGGGACACACTCATTCTAACAGTTCAGTGTGCACACCTCCATGTGGACACACTCATTCTAACATTTCAGTGTGCACACCTCCATGTGAGCACACTCATTCTAACAGTTCAGTGTGCACAACTCCATGTGGGCACACTCATTCAAACAGTTCAGTGTGCACACCTCCATGTGGACACACTCATTCTAACAGTTCAGTGTGCACACCTCCATGTGGACAAAATCTAACACTTCAGTGTGCACACCTCCATGTGGACACACTCATTCTAACATTTCAGTGTGCACACCTCCATGTGGACACACTCATTCTAACAGTTCAGTGTGCACACCTCCACAGGGACACACTCATTCTAACAGTTCAGTGTACACACCTCCATGTGGACACACTCATTCTAACAGTTTAGTGTGCACACCTCCATGTGGACACACTCATTCAAACAGTTCAGTGTGCACACCTCCATGTGGACACACTCATTCTAACAGTTCAGTGTGCACATCTCCATGTGGACACACTCATTCAAACAGTTCAGTGTGCACACCTCAATGTGGACCAATTCTAACACTTCGGTGTGCACACCACCATGTGGACACACTCATTCTAACATTTCAGTGTGCACACCTCCACAGGGACACACTCATTCTAAAACTTCAGTGTGCACAACTCCATGTGGACACACTAATTCTAACAGTTCAGTGTGCACACCTCCACAGGGATACACTCATTGTTACAGTTCAGTGTGCACACCTCCATGTGGACACACTCATTCTAACAGTTCAGTGTGCACACCTGCATGTGGACACAATCATTCTAACAGTTCAGTGTGCACACTTCCATGAGGACCCAATCATTCTAACAGTTCAGTGTGCACACCTCCATGTGGACACACTCATTCTAACAGTTCAGTGTGGACACCTCCTTGTGGGCACTGTCATTTTAACAGTTCAGTGTGCACACCTCCATGTGGACACAACCCTTCTAACAGTTCAGTGTGCACACCTCCATGTGGACACATTCTAACAGTTCAGTGTGCACAACTCCATGTGGACACACTCATTCTAACAGTTCAGTGTTCACACCTCAATGTGGACACACTCATTCTAACAGTTCAGTGTGCACACCTCCATGTGAGCACACTCATTCTTACAGTTCAGTGTGCACACCTCCATGTGGGCACACTCATTCTAAAGTTCAGTGTGCACACCTCCATGTGGGCACACTCATTCTAACGGTTCAGTGTGCAAACCTCCATGTGGGCACACTCATTCTAACAGTTCAGTGTGCACACCTCTATGTGGACACACTCATTCTAACAGCTCAGTATGCACACCTCCAAGTGGGCACACTCATTCTAACAGTTCAGTGTGCACAATTCCATGTGGACACACTCATTCTAACAGTTGAGTGTGCACAACTCCACAGGGATAAACTCATTCTAAGAGCTCAGTGTGCACACCTCCATGTGGACACACTCATTCTAACAGTTCAGTGTGCACACCTCCATGTGGGCACACTCATTCTAACAGTTCAGTGTGCACACCTCCATGTGGACACACTCATTCTAACAGTTCAGAGTGCACAACTCCATGTGGGCACACACATTCTAACAGTTCAGTGTGCACAACTCCATGTGGACACAGTCATTCTCACAGTTCAGTGTGCACAACTCCATGTGGGCACACTCATTCTAACAGATCAGTGTGCACACCTCCATGTGGACACACACATTCTAACAGTTCAGTGTGCACACCTCCATGTGGACACACTCATTCTAACAGTTCAGTGTGCACACCTCCATGTGGACACACTCATTCTAACATTTCAGTGTGCACACCTCCATATGGACACAGTCATTCTAACAGTTCAGTGTGCACAACTCCATGTGGGCACACTCATTCTAACAGTTCAGTGTGCACACCTCCATGTGGACACACTCATTCTAACAGTTCAGTGTGCACACCTCCATGTGGACACACTCATTCTAACAGTTCAGTGTGCACACCTCCATGTGGGCACACTCATTCTAACAGTTCAGTGTGCACACCTCCATGTTGACACACTCATTCTAAAAGTTCAGTGTGCACACCTCCATGTGAACACACTCATTCTAACAGTTCAGTGTGCACACCTCCATGTGGACAAATTCTAACACTTCAGTGTGCACACCTCCATGTGGACACACTCATTCTAACATTGCAGTGTGCACACCTCCATGTGGACACACTCATTCTAACAGTTCAGTGTGCATACATCCACAGGGACACACTCATTCTAACAGTTCAGTGTACACACCTCCATGTGGACACACTCATTCTAACAGTTCAGTGTGCATACCTCCACAGGGACACACTCATTCTAACAGTTCAGTGTGC
>NW_026735665.1:0-108784 GCF_949786415.1 Peromyscus eremicus
GAAACTGACCAGAACAGTAGCTTCTCTTCAGTCCAATACACTGTACTTGCTGGGAACAGACGCGAGTGCTATTTGCACTGTGTATGGCAATGGGAGCGCAATAGTGACTCTTCTAAGCAGAAAACAACTCTTGCTCGTAGGACCAGAAACTGCATGGGATTCAACTCCATTTAGGACTGGGAAACAAACGCTAGCTCGCCTTGCAAGAAACACACTCTGCTTTTGAGAAAACAGCACTCTTCTACTCTCCTGTGTTTCCTATAGGGCCAGAACAGTGAGCTTGCTCAGAACAAAAGAACTGTGCTTCCTACACACACGGGGCATATCTAGTTCAACTCTGCTTAGGAAAATGACCAGAACAGTAGCTTCTCTTCAGTCCAATACACTGTACTTGCTGGGAACAGACGCGAGTGCTATTTGCACTGTGTATGGCAATGGGAGCGCAATAGTGACTCTTCTTAGCAGAAAACAACTCTTGCTCGTAGGACCAGAATCTGCATGGGATTCAACTTCGTTTAGGACTGGGAAACAAACGCTAGCTCGCCTTGCAAAAAACACACTCTGCTTTTGAGAAAACAGCACTCTTCTACTCTCCTGTGTTTCCTATAGGGCCAGAACAGTGAGCTTGCTCAGAACAAAAGAACTGTGCTTCCTACACACACGGGCCATATCTAGTTCAACTCTGCTTAGGAAACTGACCAGAACAGTAGCTTCTCTTCAGTCCAATACACTGTACTTGCTGGGAACAGACGCGAGTGCTATTTGCACTGTGTATGGCAATGGGAGCGCAATAGTGACTCTTCTTAGCAGAAAACAACTCTTGCTCGTAGGACCAGAAACTGCATGGGATTCAACTCCGTTTAGGACTGGGAAACAAACGCTAGCTCGCCTTGCAAGAAACACACTCTGCTTTTGAGAAAACAGCACTCTTCTACTCTCCTGTGTTTCCTATAGGGCCAGAACAGTGAGCTTGCTCAGAACAAAAGAACTGTGCTTCCTACACACACGGGGCATATCTAGTTCAACTCTGCTTAGGAAACTGACCAGAACAGTAGCTTCTCTTCAGTCCAATACACTGTACTTGCTGGGAACAGACGCGAGTGCTATTTGCACTGTGTATGGCAATGGGAGCGTAATAGTGACTCTTCTTAGCAGATAACAACTCTTGCTCGTAGGACCAGAAACTGCATGGGATTCAACTCCGTTTAGGACTGGGAAACAAACGCTAGCTCGCCTTGCAAGAAACACACTCTGCTTTTGAGAAAACAGCACTCTTCTACTCTCCTGTGTTTCCTATAGGGCCAGAACAGTGAGCTTGCTCAGAATAAATAAACTGTGCTTCCTACACACACGGGGCATATCTAGTTCAACTCTGCTTAGGAAACTGACCAGAACAGTAGCTTCTCTTCAGTCCAATACACTGTACTTGCTGGGAACAGACGCGAGTGTTATTTGCACTGTGTATGGCAAAGGGAGCGCAATAGTGACTCTTCTTAGCAGAAAACAACTCTTGCTCGTAGGACCAGAAACTGCATGGGATTCAACTCCGTTTAGGACTGGGAAACAAACGCTAGCTCGCCTTGCAAGAAACACACTCTGCTTTTGAGAAAACAGCACTCTTCTACTCTCCTGTGTTTCCTATAGGGCCAGAACAGTGAGCTTGCTCAGAACCAAAGAACTGTGCTTCCTACACACACGGGGCATATCTAGTTCAACTCTGCTTAGGAAACTGACCAGAACAGTAGCTTCTCTTCAGTCCAATACACTGTACTTGCTGGGAACAGACGCGAGTGCTATTTGCACTGTGTATGGCAATGGGAGCTCAATAGTGACTCTTCTTAGCAGAAAACAACTCTTGCTCGTAGGACCGGAAACTGCATGGGATTCTACTCCGTTTAGGACTGGGAAACAAACGCTAGCTTGCCTTGCAAGAAACACACTCTGCTTTTGAGAAAACAGCACTCTTCTACTCTCCTGTGTTTCCTATAGGGCCAGAACAGTGAGCTTGCTCAGAACAAAAGAACTGTGCTTCCTACACACACGGGGCATATCTAGTTCAACTCTGCTTAGGAAACTGACCAGAACAGTAGCTTCTCTTCAGTCCAATACACTGTACTTGCTGGGAACAGACGCGAGTGCTATTTGCACTGTGTATGGCAATGGGAGCACAATAGTGACTCTTCTTAGCAGAAAACAACTCTTGCTCGTAGGACCAGAAACTGCATGGGATTCAACTCCATTTAGGACTGGGAAACAAACGCTAGCTCGCCTTGCAAGAAACACACTCTGCTTTTGAGAAAACAGCACTCTTCTACTCTCCTGTGTTTCCTATAGGGCCAGAACAGTGAGCTTGCTCAGAACAAAAGAACTGTGCTTCCTACACACACGGGGCATATCTAGTTCAACTCTGCTTAGGAAAATGACCAGAACAGTAGCTTCTCTTCAGTCCAATACACTGTACTTGCTGGGAACAGACGCGAGTGCTATTTGCACTGTGTATGGCAATGGGAGCGCAATAGTGACTCTTCTTAGCAGAAAACAACTCTTGCTCGTAGGACCAGAATCTGCATGGGATTCAACTCCGTTTAGGACTGGGAAACAAACGCTAGCTCGCCTTGCAAAAAACACACTCTGCTTTTGAGAAAACAGCACTCTTCTACTCTCCTGTGTTTCCTATAGGGCCAGAACAGTGAGCTTGCTCAGAACAAAAGAACTGTGCTTCCTACACACACGGGGCATATCTAGTTCAACTCTGCTTAGGAAACTGACCAGAACAGTAGCTTCTCTTCAGTCCAATACACTGTACTTGCTGGGAACAGACGCGAGTGCTATTTGCACTGTGTATGGCAATGGGAGCGCAATAGTGACTCTTCTTAGCAGAAAACAACTCTTGCTCGTAGGACCAGAAACTGCATGGGATTCAACTCCGTTTAGGACTGGGAAACAAACGCTAGCTCGCCTTGCAAGAAACACACTCTGCTTTTGAGAAAACAGCACTCTTCTACTCTCCTGTGTTTCCTATAGGGCCAGAACAGTGAGCTTGCTCAGAACAAAAGAACTGTGCTTCCTACACACACGGGGCATATCTAGTTCAACTCTGCTTAGGAAACTGACAAGAACAGTAGCTTCTCTTCAGTCCAATACACTGTACTTGCTGGGAACAGACGCGAGTGCTATTTGCACTGTATATGGCAATGGGAGCGCAATAGTGACTCTTCTTAGCAGAAAACAACTCTTGCTCGTAGGACCACAAACTGCATGGGATTCAACTCCGTTTAGGACTGGGAAACAAACGCTAGCTCGCCTTGCAAGAAACACACTCTGCTTTTGAGAAAACAGCACTCTTCTACTCTCCTGTGTTTCCTATAGGGCCAGAACAGTGAGCTTGCTCAGAACAAAAGAACTGTGCTTCCTACACACACGGGGCATATCTAGTTCACCTCTGCTTAGGAAACTGACCAGAACAGTAGCTTCTCTTCAGTCCAATACACTGTACTTGCTGGGAACAGACGCGAGTGCTATTTGCACTGTGTATGGCAATGGGAGCGCAATAGTGACTCTTCTTAGCAGAAAACAGCTCTTGCTCGTAGGACCACAAACTGCATGGGATTCAACTCCGTTTAGGACTGGGAAACAAACGCTAGCTCGCCTTGCAAGAAACACACTCTGCTTTTGAGAAAACAGCACTCTTCTACTCTCCTGCGTTTCCTATAGGGCCAGAACAGTGAGCTTGCTCAGAACCAAAGAACTGTGCTTCCTACACACACGGGGCATATCTAGTTCAACTCTGCTTAGGAAACTGACCAGAACAGTAGCTTCTCTTCAGTCCAATACACTGTACTTGCTGGGAACAGACGCGAGTGCTATTTGCACTGTGTATGGCAATGGGAGCGTAATAGTGACTCTTCTTAGCAGATAACAACTCTTGCTCGTAGGACCAGAAACTGCATGGGATTCAACTCCGTTTAGGACTGGGAAACAAACGCTAGCTCGCCTTGCAAGAAACACACTCTGCTTTTGAGAAAACAGCACTCTTCTACTCTCCTGTGTTTCCTATAGGGCCAGAACAGTGAGCTTGCTCAGAATAAATAAACTGTGCTTCCTACACACACGGGGCATATCTAGTTCAACTCTGCTTAGGAAACTGACCAGAACAGTAGCTTCTCTTCAGTCCAATACACTGTACTTGCTGGGAACAGACGCGAGTGTTATTTGCACTGTGTATGGCAATGGGAGCGCAATAGTGACTCTTCTTAGCAGAAAACAACTCTTGCTCGTAGGACCAGAAACTGCATGGGATTCAACTCCGTTTAGGACTGGGAAACAAACGCTAGCTCGCCTTGCAAGAAACACACTCTGCTTTTGAGAAAACAGCACTCTTCTACTCTCCTGTGTTTCCTATAGGGCCAGAACAGTGAGCTTGCTCAGAACCAAAGAACTGTGCTTCCTACACACACGGGGCATATCTAGTTCAACTCTGCTTAGGAAACTGACCAGAACAGTAGCTTCTCTTCAGTCCAATACACTGTACTTGCTGGGAACAGACGCGAGTGCTATTTGCACTGTGTATGGCAATGGGAGCGCAATAGTGACTCTTCTTAGCAGAAAACAACTCTTGCTCGTAGGACCGGAAACTGCATGGGATTCTACTCCGTTTAGGACTGGGAAACAAACGCTAGCTCGCCTTGCAAGAAACACACTCTGCTTTTGAGAAAACAGCACTCTTCTACTCTCCTGTGTTTCCTATAGGGCCAGAACAGTGAGCTTGCTCAGAACAAAAGAACTGTGCTTCCTACACACACGGGCCATATCTAGTTCAACTCTGCTTAGGAAACTGACCAGAACAGTAGCTTCTCTTCAGTCCAATACACTGTACTTGCTGGGAACAGACGCGAGTGCTATTTGCACTGTGTATGGCAATGGGAGCGCAATAGTGACTCTTCTTAGCAGAAAACAACTCTTGCTCGTAGGACCAGAATCTGCATGGGATTCAACTCCGTTTAGGACTGGGAAACAAACGCTAGCTCGCCTTGCAAGAAACACACTCTGCTTTTGAGAAAACAGCACTCTTCTACTCTCCTGTGTTTCCTATAGGGCCAGAACAGTGAGCTTGCTCAGAACCAAAGAACTGTGCTTCCTACACACACGGGGCATATCTAGTTCAACTCTGCTTAGGAAACTGACCAGAACAGTAGCTTCTCTTCAGTCCAATACACTGTACTTGCTGGGAACAGACGCGAGTGCTATTTGCACTGTGTATGGCAATGGGAGCGCAATAGTGACTCTTCTTAGCAGAAAACAACTCTTGCTCGTAGGACCAGAAACTGCATGGGATTCAAATCCGTTTAGGACTGGGAAACAAACGCTAGCTCGCCTTGCAAGAAACACACTCTGCTTTTGAGAAAACAGCACTCTTCTACTCTCCTGTGTTTCCTATAGGGCCAGAACAGTGAGCTTGCTCAGAACAAAAAAACTGTGCTTCCTACACACACGGGCCATATCTAGTTCAACTCTGCTTAGGAAACTGACCAGAACAGTAGCTTCTCTTCAGTCCAATACACTGTACTTGCTGGGAACAGACGCGAGTGCTATTTGCACTGTGTATGGCAATGGGAGCGCAATAGTGACTCTTCTTAGCAGAAAACAACTCTTGCTCGTAGGACCAGAAACTGCATGGGATTCAAATCCGTTTAGGACTGGGAAACAAACGCTAGCTCGCCTTGCAAGAAACACACTCTGCTTTTGAGAAAACAGCACTCTTCTACTCTCCTGTGTTTCCTATAGGGCCAGAACAGTGAGCTTGCTCAGAACAAAAGAACTGTGCTTCCTACACACACGGGGCATATCTAGTTCAACTCTGCTTAGGAAACTGACCAGAACAGTAGCTTCTCTTCAGTCCAATACACTGTACTTGCTGGGAACAGACGCGAGTGCTATTTGCACTGTGTATGGCAATGGGAGCGCAATAGTGACTCTTCTTAGCAGAAAACAACTCTTGCTCGTAGGACCAGAAACTGCATGGGATTCTACTCCGTTTAGGACTGGGAAACAAACGCTAGCTCGCCTTGCAAGAAACACACTCTGCTTTTGAGAAAACAGCACTCTTCTACTCTCCTGTGTTTCCTATAGGGCCAGAACAGTGAGCTTGCTCAGAACAAAAGAACTGTGCTTCCTACACACACGGGGCATATCTAGTTCAACTCTGCTTAGGAAACTGACCAGAACAGTAGCTTCTCTTCAGTCCAATACACTGTAATTGCTGGGAACAGACGCGAGTGCTATTTGCACTGTGTATGGCAATGGGAGCGCAATAGTGACTCTTCTTAGCAGAAAACAACTCTTGCTCGTAGGACCAGAAACTGTATGGGATTCAAATCCGTTTAGGACTGGGAAACAAACGCTAGCTCGCCTTGCAAGAAACACACTCTGCTTTTGAGAAAACAGCACTCTTCTACTCTCCTGTGTTTCCTATAGGGCCAGAACAGTGAGCTTGCTCAGAACAAAAGAACTGTGCTTCCTACAAACACGGGGCATATCTAGTTCAACTCTGCTTAGGAAACTGACCAGAACAGTAGCTTCTCTTCAGTCCAATACACTGTACTTGCTGGGAACAGACGCGAGTGCTATTTGCACTGTGTATGGCAATGGGAGCGCAATAGTGACTCTTCTAAGCAGAAAACAACTCTTGCTCGTAGGACCACAAACTGCATGGGATTCAACTCCGTTTAGGACTGGGAAACAAACGCTAGCTCGCCTTGCAAGAAACACACTCTGCTTTTGAGTAAACAGCACTCTTCTACTCTCCTGTGTTTCCTATAGGGCCAGAACAGTGAGCTTGCTCAGAACAAAAGAACTGTGCTTCCTACACACACAAGGCATATCTAGTTCAACTCTGCTTAGGAAACTGACCAGAACAGTAGCTTCTCTTCAGTCCAATACACTGTACTTGCTGGGAACAGAGGCGAGTGCTATTTGCACTGTGTATGGCAATGGGAGCGCAATAGTGACTCTTCTAAGCAGAAAACAACTCTTGCTCTTAGGACCAGAAACTGCATGGGATTCAACTCCGTTTAGGACTGGGAAACAAACGCTAGCTCGCCTTGCAAGAAACACACTCTGCTTTTGAGAAAACAGCACTCTTCTACTCTCCTGTGTTTCCTATAGGGCCAGAACAGTGAGCTTGCTCAGAACAAAAGAACTGTGCTTCCTACACACACGGGGCATATCTAGTTCAACTCTGCTTAGGAAACTGACAAGAACAGTAGCTTCTCTTCAGTCCAATACACTGTACTTGCTGGGAACAGACGCGAGTGCTATTTGCACTGTGTATGGCAATGGGAGCGCAATAGTGACTCTTCTTAGCAGAAAACAACTCTTGCTCGTAGGACCAGAAACTGCATGGGATTCAACTCCGTTTAGGACTGGGAAACAAACGCTAGCTCGCCTTGCAAGAAACACACTCTGCTTTTGAGAAAACAGCACTCTTCTACTCTCCTGTGTTTCCTATAGGGCCAGAACAGTGAGCTTGCTCAGAACAAAAGAACTGTGCTTCCTACACACACGGGGCATATCTAGTTCAACTCTGCTTAGGAAACTGACCAGAACAGTAGCTTCTCTTCAGTCCAATACACTGTACTTGCTGGGAACAGACGCGAGTGCTATTTGCACTGTGTATGGCAATGGGAGCGTAATAGTGACTCTTCTTAGCAGATAACAACTCTTGCTCGTAGGACCAGAAACTGCATGGGATTCAACTCCGTTTAGGACTGGGAAACAAACGCTAGCTCGCCTTGCAAGAAACACACTCTGCTTTTGAGAAAACAGCACTCTTCTACTCTCCTGTGTTTCCTATAGGGCCAGAACAGTGAGCTTGCTCAGAATAAATAAACTGTGCTTCCTACACACACGGGGCATATCTAGTTCAACTCTGCTTAGGAAACTGACCAGAACAGTAGCTTCTCTTCAGTCCAATACACTGTACTTGCTGGGAACAGACGCGAGTGTTATTTGCACTGTGTATGGCAAAGGGAGCGCAATAGTGACTCTTCTTAGCAGAAAACAACTCTTGCTCGTAGGACCAGAAACTGCATGGGATTCAACTCCGTTTAGGACTGGGAAACAAACGCTAGCTCGCCTTGCAAGAAACACACTCTGCTTTTGAGAAAACAGCACTCTTCTACTCTCCTGTGTTTCCTATAGGGCCAGAACAGTGAGCTTGCTCAGAACCAAAGAACTGTGCTTCCTACACACACGGGGCATATCTAGTTCAACTCTGCTTAGGAAACTGACCAGAACAGTAGCTTCTCTTCAGTCCAATACACTGTACTTGCTGGGAACAGACGCGAGTGCTATTTGCACTGTGTATGGCAATGGGAGCTCAATAGTGACTCTTCTTAGCAGAAAACAACTCTTGCTCGTAGGACCGGAAACTGCATGGGATTCTACTCCGTTTAGGACTGGGAAACAAACGCTAGCTCGCCTTGCAAGAAACACACTCTGCTTTTGAGAAAACAGCACTCTTCTACTCTCCTGTGTTTCCTATAGGGCCAGAACAGTGAGCTTGCTCAGAACAAAAGAACTGTGCTTCCTACACACACGGGGCATATCTAGTTCAACTCTGCTTAGGAAACTGACCAGAACAGTAGCTTCTCTTCAGTCCAATACACTGTACTTGCTGGGAACAGACGCGAGTGCTATTTGCACTGTGTATGGCAATGGGAGCACAATAGTGACTCTTCTTAGCAGAAAACAACTCTTGCTCGTAGGACCAGAAACTGCATGGGATTCAACTCCATTTAGGACTGGGAAACAAACGCTAGCTCGCCTTGCAAGAAACACACTCTGCTTTTGAGAAAACAGCACTCTTCTACTCTCCTGTGTTTCCTATAGGGCCAGAACAGTGAGCTTGCTCAGAACAAAAGAACTGTGCTTCCTACACACACGGGGCATATCTAGTTCAACTCTGCTTAGGAAAATGACCAGAACAGTAGCTTCTCTTCAGTCCAATACACTGTACTTGCTGAGAACAGACGCGAGTGCTATTTGCACTGTGTATGGCAATGGGAGCGCAATAGAGACTCTTCTTAGCAGAAAACAACTCTTGCTCGTAGGACCAGAATCTGCATGGGATTCAACTCGGTTTAGGACTGGGAAACAAACGCTAGCTCGCCTTGCAAAAAACACACTCTGCTTTTGAGAAAACAGCACTCTTCTACTCTCCTGTGTTTCCTATAGGGCCAGAACAGTGAGCTTGCTCAGAACAAAAGAACTGTGCTTCCTACACACACGGGGCATATCTAGTTCAACTCTGCTTAGGAAACTGACCAGAACAGTAGCTTCTCTTCAGTCCAATACACTGTACTTGCTGGGAACAGACGCGAGTGCTATTTGCACTGTGTATGGCAATGGGAGCGCAATAGTGACTCTTCTTAGCAGAAAACAACTCTTGCTCGTAGGACCAGAAACTGCATGGGATTCAACTCCGTTTAGGACTGGGAAACAAACGCTAGCTCGCCTTGCAAGAAACACACTCTGCTTTTGAGAAAACAGCACTCTTCTACTCTCCTGTGTTTCCTATAGGGCCAGAACAGTGAGCTTGCTCAGAACAAAAGAACTGTGCTTCCTACACACACGGGGCATATCTAGTTCAACTCTGCTTAGGAAACTGACAAGAACAGTAGCTTCTCTTCAGTCCAATACACTGTACTTGCTGGGAACAGACGCCAGTGCTATTTGCACTGTATATGGCAATGGGAGCGCAATAGTGACTCTTCTTAGCAGAAAACAACTCTTGCTCGTAGGACCACAAACTGCATGGGATTCAACTCCGTTTAGGACTGGGAAACAAACGCTAGCTCGCCTTGCAAGAAACACACTCTGCTTTTGAGAAAACAGCACTCTTCTACTCTCCTGTGTTTCCTATAGGGCCAGAACAGTGAGCTTGCTCAGAACAAAAGAACTGTGCTTCCTACACACACGGGGCATATCTAGTTCACCTCTGCTTAGGAAACTGACCAGAACAGTAGCTTCTCTTCAGTCCAATACACTGTACTTGCTGGGAACAGACGCGAGTGCTATTTGCACTGTGTATGGCAATGGGAGCGCAATAGTGACTCTTCTTAGCAGAAAACAACTCTTGCTCGTAGGACCACAAACTGCATGGGATTCAACTCCGTTTAGGACTGGGAAACAAACGCTAGCTCGCCTTGCAAGAAACACACTCTGCTTTTGAGAAAACAGCACTCTTCTACTCTCCTGCGTTTCCTATAGGGCCAGAACAGTGAGCTTGCTCAGAACCAAAGAACTGTGCTTCCTACACACACGGGGCATATCTAGTTCAACTCTGCTTAGGAAACTGACCAGAACAGTAGCTTCTCTTCAGTCCAATACACTGTACTTGCTGGGAACAGACGCGAGTGCTATTTGCACTGTGTATGGCAATGGGAGCGCAATAGTGACTCTTCTTAGCAGAAAACAACTCTTGCTCGTAGGACCGGAAACTGCATGGGATTCTACTCCGTTTAGGACTGGGAAACAAACGCTAGCTCGCCTTGCAAGAAACACACTCTGCTTTTGAGAAAACAGCACTCTTCTACTCTCCTGTGTTTCCTATAGGGCCAGAACAGTGAGCTTGCTCAGAACAAAAGAACTGTGCTTCCTACACACACGGGGCATATCTAGTTCAACTCTGCTTAGGAAACTGACCAGAACAGTAGCTTCTCTTCAGTCCAATACACTGTACTTGCTGGGAACAGACGCGAGTGCTATTTGCACTGTGTATGGCAATGGGAGCGCAATAGTGACTCTTCTTAGCAGAAAACAACTCTTGCTCGTAGGACCAGAATCTGCATGGGATTCAACTCCGTTTAGGACTGGGAAACAAACGCTAGCTCGCCTTGCAAGAAACACACTCTGCTTTTGAGAAAACAGCACTCTTCTACTCTCCTGTGTTTCCTATAGGGCCAGAACAGTGAGCTTGCTCAGAACCAAAGAACTGTGCTTCCTACACACACGGGGCATATCTAGTTCAACTCTGCTTAGGAAACTGACCAGAACAGTAGCTTCTCTTCAGTCCAATACACTGTACTTGCTGGGAACAGACGCGAGTGCTATTTGCACTGTGTATGGCAATGGGAGCGCAATAGTGACTCTTCTTAGCAGAAAACAACTCTTGCTCGTAGGACCAGAAACTGCATGGGATTCAAATCCGTTTAGGACTGGGAAACAAACGCTAGCTCGCCTTGCAAGAAACACACTCTGCTTTTGAGAAAACAGCACTCTTCTACTCTCCTGTGTTTCCTATAGGGCCAGAACAGTGAGCTTGCTCAGAACAAAAAAACTGTGCTTCCTACACACACGGGCCATATCTAGTTCAACTCTGCTTAGGAAACTGACCAGAACAGTAGCTTCTCTTCAGTCCAATACACTGTACTTGCTGGGAACAGACGCGAGTGCTATTTGCACTGTGTATGGCAATGGGAGCGCAATAGTGACTCTTCTTAGCAGAAAACAACTCTTGCTCGTAGGACCAGAAACTGCATGGGATTCAAATCCGTTTAGGACTGGGAAACAAACGCTAGCTCGCCTTGCAAGAAACACACTCTGCTTTTGAGAAAACAGCACTCTTCTACTCTCCTGTGTTTCCTATAGGGCCAGAACAGTGAGCTTGCTCAGAACAAAAGAACTGTGCTTCCTACACACACGGGGCATATCTAGTTCAACTCTGCTTAGGAAACTGACCAGAACAGTAGCTTCTCTTCAGTCCAATACACTGTACTTGCTGGGAACAGACGCGAGTGCTATTTGCACTGTGTATGGCAATGGGAGCGCAATAGTGACTCTTCTTAGCAGAAAACAACTCTTGCTCGTAGGACCAGAAACTGCATGGGATTCTACTCCGTTTAGGACTGGAAAACAAACGCTAGCTCGCCTTGCAAGAAACACACTCTGCTTTTGAGAAAACAGCACTCTTCTACTCTCCTGTGTTTCCTATAGGGCCAGAACAGTGAGCTTGCTCAGAACAATAGAACTGTGCTTCCTACACACACGGGGCATATCTAGTTCAACTCTGCTTAGGAAACTGACCAGAACAGTAGCTTCTCTTCAGTCCAATACACTGTAATTGCTGGGAACAGACGCGAGTGCTATTTGCACTGTGTATGGCAATGGGAGCGCAATAGTGACTCTTCTTAGCAGAAAACAACTCTTGCTCGTAGGACCAGAAACTGCATGGGATTCAAATCCGTTTAGGACTGGGAAACAAACGCTAGCTCGCCTTGCAAGAAACACACTCTGCTTTTGAGAAAACAGCACTCTTCTACTCTCCTGTGTTTCCTATAGGGCCAGAACAGTGAGCTTGCTCAGAACAAAAGAACTGTGCTTCCTACACACACGGGGCATATCTAGTTCAACTCTGCTTAGGAAACTGACAAGAACAGTAGCTTCTCTTCAGTCCAATACACTGTACTTGCTGGGAACAGACGCGAGTGCTATTTGCACTGTGTATGGCAATGGGAGCGCAATAGTGACTCTTCTTAGCAGAAAACAACTCTTGCTCGTAGGACCACAAACTGCATGGGATTCAACTCCGTTTAGGACTGGGAAACAAACGCTAGCTCGCCTTGCAAGAAACACACTCTGCTTTTGAGAAAACAGCACTCTTCTACTCTCCTGTGTTTCCTATAGGGCCAGAACAGTGAGCTTGCTCAGAACCAAAGAACTGTGCTTCCTACACACACGGGGCATATCTAGTTCAACTCTGCTTAGGAAACTGACCAGAACAGTAGCTTCTCTTCAGTCCAATACACTGTACTTGCTGGGAACAGACGCGAGTGCTATTTGCACTGTGTATGGCAATGGGAGCGCAATAGTGACTCTTCTTAGCAGAAAACAACTCTTGCTCGTAGGACCAGAAACTGCATGGGATTCAACTCCGTTTAGGACTGGGAAACAAACGCTAGCTCGCCTTGCAAGAAACACACTCTGCTTTTGAGAAAACAGCACTCTTCTACTCTCCTGTGTTTCCTATAGGGCCAGAACAGTGAGCTTGCTCAGAACAATAGAACTGTGCTTCCTACACACACGGGGCATATCTAGTTCAACTCTGCTTAGGAAACTGACCAGAACAGTAGCTTCTCTTCAGTCCAATACACTGTACTTGCTGGGAACAGACGCGAGTGCTATTTGCACTGTGTATGGCAATGGGAGCGCAATAGTGACTCTTCTTAGCAGAAAACAACTCTTGCTCGTAGGACCAGAAACTGCATGGGATTCAACTCCGTTTAGGACTGGGAAACAAACGCTAGCTCGCCTTGCAAGAAACACACTCTGCTTTTGAGAAAACAGCACTCTTCTACTCTCCTGTGTTTCCTATAGGGCCAGAACAGTGAGCTTGCTCAGAACAAAACAACTGTGCTTCCTACACACACGGGGCATATCTAGTTCAACTCTGCTTAGGAAACTGACCAGAACAGTAGCTTCTCTTCAGTCCAATACACTGTACTTGCTGGGAACAGACGCGAGTGCTATTTGCACTGTGTATGGCAATGGGAGCGCAATAGTGACTCTTCTTAGCATTAAACATCTCTTGCTTGTAGGACCAGAAACTGCATGGGATTCAACTCCGTTTAGGACTGGGAAACAAACGCTAGCTCGCCTTGCAAGAAACACACTCTGCTTTTGAGAAAACAGCACTCTTCTACTCTCCTGTGTTTCCTATAGGGCCAGAACAGTGAGCTTGCTCAGAACCAAAGAACTGTGCTTCCTACACACACGGGGCATATCTAGTTCAACTCTGCTTAGGAAACTGACCAGAACAGTAGCTTCTCTTCAGTCCAATACACTGTACTTGCTGGGAACAGACGCGAGTGCTATTTGCACTGTGTATGGCAATGGGAGCGCAATAGTGACTCTTCTTAGCAGAAAACAACTCTTGCTCGTAGGACCAGAAACTGCATGGGATTCAACTCCGTTTAGGACTGGGAAACAAACGCTAGCTCGCCTTGCAAGAAACACACTCTGCTTTTGAGAAAACAGCACTCTTCTACTCTCCTGTGTTTCCTATAGGGCCAGAACAGTGAGCTTGCTCAGAACCAAAGAACTGTGCTTCCTACACACACGGGGCATATCTAGTTCAACTCTGCTTAGGAAACTGACCAGAACAGTAGCTTCTCTTCAGTCCAATACACTGTACTTGCTGGGAACAGACGCGAGTGCTATTTGCACTGTGTATGGCAATGGGAGCGCAATAGTGACTCTTCTTAGCAGAAAACAACTCTTGCTCGTAGGACCAGAAACTGCATGGGATTCAACTCCGTTTAGGACTGGGAAACAAACGCTAGCTCGCCTTGCAAGAAACACACTCTGCTTTTGAGAAAACAGCACTCTTCTACTCTCCTGTGTTTCCTATAGGGCCAGAACAGTGAGCTTGCTCAGAACCAAAGAACTGTGCTTCCTACACACACGGGGCATATCTAGTTCAACTCTGCTTAGGAAACTGACCAGAACAGTAGCTTCTCTTCAGTCCAATACACTGTACTTGCTGGGAACAGACGCGAGTGCTATTTGCACTGTGTATGGCAATGGGAGCGCAATAGTGACTCTTCTTAGCAGAAAACAACTCTTGCTCGTAGGACCAGAAACTGCATGGGATTCAAATACGTTTAGGACTGGGAAACAAACGCTAGCTCGCCTTGCAAGAAACACACTCTGCTTTTGAGAAAACAGCACTCTTCTACTCTCCTGTGTTTCCTATAGGGCCAGAACAGTGAGCTTGCTCAGAACAAAAAAACTGTGCTTCCTACACAAACGGGCCATATCTAGTTCAACTCTGCTTAGGAAACTGACCAGAACAGTAGCTTCTCTTCAGTCCAATACACTGTACTTGCTGGGAACAGACGCGAGTGCTATTTGCACTGTGTATGGCAATGGGAGCGCAATAGTGACTCTTCTTAGCAGAAAACAACTCTTGCTCGTAGGACCAGAAACTGCATGGGATTCAACTCCGTTTAGGACTGGGAAACAAACGCTAGCTCGCCTTGCAAGAAACACACTCTGCTTTTGAGAAAACAGCACTCTTCTACTCTCCTGTGTTTCCTATAGGGCCAGAACAGTGAGCTTGCTCAGAACAAAAGAACTGTGCTTCCTACACACACGGGGCATATCTAGTTCAACTCTGCTTAGGAAACTGACCAGAACAGTAGCTTCTCTTCAGTCCAATACACTGTACTTGCTGGGAACAGACGCGAGTGCTATTTGCACTGTGTATGGCAATGGGAGCGCAATAGTGACTCTTCTTAGCAGAAAACAACTCTTGCTCTTAGGACCAGAAACTGCATGGGATTCAACTCCGTTTAGGACTGGGAAACAAACGCTAGCTCGCCTTGCAAGAAACACACTCTGCTTTTGAGAAAACAGCACTCTTCTACTCTCCTGTGTTTCCTATAGGGCCAGAACAGTGAGCTTGCTCAGAACCAAAGAACTGTGCTTCCTACACACACGGGGCATATCTAGTTCAACTCTGCTTAGGAAACTGACCAGAACAGTAGCTTCTCTTCAGTCCAATACACTGTACTTGCTGGGAACAGACGCGAGTGCTATTTGCACTGTGTATGGCAATGGGAGCGCAATAGTGACTCTTCTTAGCAGAAAACAACTCTTGCTCGTAGGACCAGAATCTGCATGGGATTCAACTCCGTTTAGGACTGGGAAACAAACGCTAGCTCGCCTTGCAAGAAACACACTCTGCTTTTGAGAAAACAGCACTCTTCTACTCTCCTGTGTTTCCTATAGGGCCAGAACAGTGAGCTTGCTCAGAACAAAAGAACTGTGCTTCCTACACACACGGGGCATATCAAGTTCAACTCTGCTTAGGAAACTGACCAGAACAGTAGCTTCTCTTCAGTCCAATACACTGTACTTGCTGGGAACAGACGCGAGTGCTATTTGCACTGTGTATGGCAATGGGAGCGCAATAGTGACTCTTCTTAGCAGAAAACAACTCTTGCTCGTAGGATCAGAAACTGCATAGGATTCAACTCCGTTTAGGACTGGGAAACAAACGCTAGCTCGCCTTGCAAGAAACACACTCTGCTTTTGAGAAAACAGCACTCTTCTACTCTCCTGTGTTTCCTATAGGGCCAGAACAGTGAGCTTGCTCAGAACAAAAGAACTGTGCTTCCTACACACACGGGGCATATCTAGTTCAACTCTGCTTAGGAAACTGACCAGAACAGTAGCTTCTCTTCAGTCCAATACACTGTACTTGCTGGGAACAGACGCGAGTGCTATTTGCACTGTGTATGGCAATGGGAGCGCAATAGTGACTCTTCTTAGCAGAAAACAACTCTTGCTCATAGGACCAGAAACTGCATGGGATTCTACTCCGTTTAGGACTGGGAAACAAACGCTAGCTCGCCTTGCAAGAAACACACTCTGCTTTTGAGAAAACAGCACTCTTCTACTCTCCTGTGTTTCCTATAGGGCCAGAACAGTGAGCTTGCTCAGAACAAAAGAACTGTGCTTCCTACACACACGGGGCATATCTAGTTCAACTCTGCTTAGGAAACTGACCAGAACAGTAGCTTCTCTTCAGTCCAATACACTGTAATTGCTGGGAACAGACGCGAGTGCTATTTGCACTGTGTATGGCAATGGGAGCGCAATAGTGACTCTTCTTAGCAGAAAACAACTCTTGCTCGTAGGACCAGAAACTGCATGGGATTCAAATCCGTTTAGGACTGGGAAACAAACGCTGGCTCGCCTTGCAAGAAACACACTCTGCTTTTGAGAAAACAGCACTCTTCTACTCTCCTGTGTTTCCTATAGGTCCAGAACAGTGAGCTTGCTCAGAACAAAAGAACTGTGCTTCCTACACACACGGGGCATATCTAGTTCAACTCTGCTTAGGAAACTGACCAGAACAGTAGCTTCTCTTCAGTCCAATACACTGTACTTGCTGGGAACAGACGCGAGTGCTATTTGCACTGTGTATGGCAATGGGAGCGCAATAGTGACTCTTCTTAGCAGAAAACAACTCTTGCTCGTAGGACCAGAAACTGCATGGGATTCAACTCCGTTTAGGACTGGGAAACAAACGCTAGCTCGCCTTGCAAGAAACACACTCTGCTTTTGAGAAAACAGCACTCTTCTACTCTCCTGTGTTTCCTATAGGGCCAGAACAGTGAGCTTGCTCAGAACAAAACAACTGTGCTTCCTACACACACGGGGCATATCTAGTTCAACTCTGCTTAGGAAACTGACCAGAACAGTAGCTTCTCTTCAGTCCAATACACTGTACTTGCTGGGAACAGACGCGAGTGCTATTTGCACTGTGTATGGCAATGGGAACGCAATAGTGACTCTTCTTAGCATTAAACAACTCTTGCTTGTAGGACCAGAAACTGCATGGGATTCAACTCCGTTTAGGACTGGGAAACAAACGCTAGCTCGCCTTGCAAGAAACACACTCTGCTTTTGAGAAAACAGCACTCTTCTACTCTCCTGTGTTTCCTATAGGGCCAGAACAGTGAGCTTGCTCAGAACAAAAGAACTGTGCTTCCTACACACACGGGGCATATCTAGTTCAACTCTGCTTAGGAAACTGACCAGAACAGTAGCTTCTCTTCAGTCCAATACACTGTACTTGCTGGGAACAGACGCGAGTGCTATTTGCACTGTGTATGGCAATGGGAGCGCAATAGTGACTCTTCTTAGCAGAAAACAACTCTTGCTCGTAGGACCAGAAACTGCATGGGATTCAACTCCGTTTAGGACTGGGAAACAAACGCTAGCTCGCCTTGCAAGAAACACACTCTGCTTTTGAGAAAACAGCACTCTTCTACTCTCCTGTGTTTCCTATAGGGCCAGAACAGTGAGCTTGCTCAGAACCAAAGAACTGTGCTTCCTACACACACGGGGCATATCTAGTTCAACTCTGCTTAGGAAACTGACCAGAACAGTAGCTTCTCTTCAGTCCAATACACTGTACTTGCTGGGAACAGACGCGAGTGCTATTTGCACTGTGTATGGCAATGGGAGCGCAATAGTGACTCTTCTTAGCAGAAAACAACTCTTGCTCGTAGGACCAGAAACTGCATGGGATTCAACTCCGTTTAGGACTGGGAAACAAACGCTAGCTCGCCTTGCAAGAAACACACTCTGCTTTTGAGAAAACAGCACTCTTCTACTCTCCTGTGTTTCCTATAGGGCCAGAACAGTGAGCTTGCTCAGAACCAAAGAACTGTGCTTCCTACACACACGGGGCATATCTAGTTCAACTCTGCTTAGGAAACTGACCAGAACAGTAGCTTCTCTTCAGTCCAATACACTGTACTTGCTGGGAACAGACGCGAGTGCTATTTGCACTGTGTATGGCAATGGGAGCGCAATAGTGACTCTTCTTAGCAGAAAACAACTCTTGCTCGTAGGACCAGAAACTGCATGGGATTCAAATCCGTTTAGGACTGGGAAACAAACGCTAGCTCGCCTTGCAAGAAACACACTCTGCTTTTGAGAAAACAGCACTCTTCTACTCTCCTGTGTTTCCTATAGGGCCAGAACAGTGAGCTTGCTCAGAACAAAAAAACTGTGCTTCCTACACACACGGGCCATATCTAGTTCAACTCTGCTTAGGAAACTGACCAGAACAGTAGCTTCTCTTCAGTCCAATACACTGTACTTGCTGGGAACAGACGCGAGTGCTATTTGCACTGTGTATGGCAATGGGAGCGCAATAGTGACTCTTCTTAGCAGAAAACAACTCTTGCTCGTAGGACCAGAAACTGCATGGGATTCAACTCCGTTTAGGACTGGGAAACAAACGCTAGCTCGCCTTGCAAGAAACACACTCTGCTTTTGAGAAAACAGCACTCTTCTACTCTCCTGTGTTTCCTATAGGGCCAGAACAGTGAGCTTGCTCAGAACCAAAGAACTGTACTTCCTACACACACGGGGCATATCTAGTTCAACTCTGCTTAGGAAACTGACCAGAACAGTAGCTTCTCTTCAGTCCAATACACTGTACTTGCTGGGAACAGACGCGAGTGCTATTTGCACTGTGTATGGCAATGGGAGCGCAATAGTGACTCTTCTTAGCAGAAAACAACTCTTGCTCGTAGGACCAGAAACTGCATGGGATTCAACTCCGTTTAGGACTGGGAAACAAACGCTAGCTCGCCTTGCAAGAAACACACTCTGCTTTTGAGAAAACAGCACTCTTCTACTCTCCTGTGTTTCCTATAGGGCCAGAACAGTGAGCTTGCTCAGAACCAAAGAACTGTGCTTCCTACACACACGGGGCATATCTAGTTCAACTCTGCTTAGGAAACTGACCAGAACAGTAGCTTCTCTTCAGTCCAATACACTGTACTTGCTGGGAACAGACGCGAGTGCTATTTGCACTGTGTATGGCAATGGGAGCGCAATAGTGACTCTTCTTAGCAGAAAACAACTCTTGCTCGTAGGACCAGAATCTGCATGGGATTCAACTCCGTTTAGGACTGGGAAACAAACGCTAGCTCGCCTTGCAAGAAACACACTCTGCTTTTGAGAAAACAGCACTCTTCTACTCTCCTGTGTTTCCTATAGGGCCAGAACAGTGAGCTTGCTCAGAACAAAAGAACTGTGCTTCCTACACACACGGGGCATATCAAGTTCAACTCTGCTTAGGAAACTGACCAGAACAGTAGCTTCTCTTCAGTCCAATACACTGTACTTGCTGGGAACAGACGCGAGTGCTATTTGCACTGTGTATGGCAATGGGAGCGCAATAGTGACTCTTCTTAGCAGAAAACAACTCTTGCTCGTAGGATCAGAAACTGCATAGGATTCAACTCCGTTTAGGACTGGGAAACAAACGCTAGCTCGCCTTGCAAGAAACACACTCTGCTTTTGAGAAAACAGCACTCTTCTACTCTCCTGTGTTTCCTATAGGGCCAGAACAGTGAGCTTGCTCAGAACAAAAGAACTGTGCTTCCTACACACACGGGGCATATCTAGTTCAACTCTGCTTAGGAAACTGACCAGAACAGTAGCTTCTCTTCAGTCCAATACACTGTACTTGCTGGGAACAGACGCGAGTGCTATTTGCACTGTGTATGGCAATGGGAGCGCAATAGTGACTCTTCTTAGCAGAAAACAACTCTTGCTCATAGGACCAGAAACTGCATGGGATTCTACTCCGTTTAGGACTGGGAAACAAACGCTAGCTCGCCTTGCAAGAAACACACTCTGCTTTTGAGAAAACAGCACTCTTCTACTCTCCTGTGTTTCCTATAGGGCCAGAACAGTGAGCTTGCTCAGAACAAAACAACTGTGCTTCCTACACACACGGGGCATATCTAGTTCAACTCTGCTTAGGAAACTGACCAGAACAGTAGCTTCTCTTCAGTCCAATACACTGTACTTGCTGGGAACAGACGCGAGTGCTATTTGCACTGTGTATGGCAATGGGAGCGCAATAGTGACTCTTCTTAGCAGAAAACAACTCTTGCTCGTAGGACCACAAACTGCATGGGATTCAACTCCGTTTAGGACTGGGAAACAAACGCTAGCTCGCCTTGCAAGAAACACACTCACTTTTGAGAAAACAGGACTCTTCTACTCTCCTGTGTTTCCTATAGGGCCAGAACAGTGAGCTTGCTCAGAACAAAAAAACTGTGCTTCCTACACACACGGGCCATATCTAGTTCAACTCTGCTTAGGAAACTGACCAGAACAGTAGCTTCTCTTCAGTCCAATACACTGTACTTGCTGGGAACAGACGCGAGTGCTATTTGCACTGTGTATGGCAATGGGAGCGCAATAGTGACTCTTCTTAGCAGAAAACAACTCTTGCTCGTAGGACCAGAATCTGCATGGGATTCAACTCCGTTTAGGACTGGGAAACAAACGCTAGCTCGCCTTGCAAAAAACACACTCTGCTTTTGAGAAAACAGCACTCTTCTACTCTCCTGTGTTTCCTATAGGGCCAGAACAGTGAGCTTGCTCAGAACAAAAGAACTGTGCTTCCTACACACACGGGGCATATCTAGTTCAACTCTGCTTAGGAAACTGACCAGAACAGTAGCTTCTCTTCAGTCCAATACACTGTACTTGCTGGGAACAGACGCGAGTGCTATTTGCACTGTGTATGGCAATGGGAGCGCAATAGTGACTCTTCTTAGCAGAAAACAACTCTTGCTCATAGGACCAGAAACTGCATGGGATTCTACTCCGTTTAGGACTGGGAAACAAACGCTAGCTCGCCTTGCAAGAAACACACTCTGCTTTTGAGAAAACAGCACTCTTCTACTCTCCTGTGTTTCCTATAGGGCCAGAACAGTGAGCTTGCTCAGAACAAAACAACTGTGCTTCCTACACACACGGGGCATATCTAGTTCAACTCTGCTTAGGAAACTGACCAGAACAGTAGCTTCTCTTCAGTCCAATACACTGTACTTGCTGGGAACAGACGCGAGTGCTATTTGCACTGTGTATGGCAATGGGAGCGCAATAGTGACTCTTCTTAGCAGAAAACAACTCTTGCTCGTAGGACCACAAACTGCATGGGATTCAACTCCGTTTAGGACTGGGAAACAAACGCTAGCTCGCCTTGCAAGAAACACACTCACTTTTGAGAAAACAGGACTCTTCTACTCTCCTGTGTTTCCTATAGGGCCAGAACAGTGAGCTTGCTCAGAACAAAAAAACTGTGCTTCCTACACACACGGGCCATATCTAGTTCAACTCTGCTTAGGAAACTGACCAGAACAGTAGCTTCTCTTCAGTCCAATACACTGTACTTGCTGGGAACAGACGCGAGTGCTATTTGCACTGTGTATGGCAATGGGAGCGCAATAGTGACTCTTCTTAGCAGAAAACAACTCTTGCTCGTAGGACCAGAATCTGCATGGGATTCAACTCCGTTTAGGACTGGGAAACAAACGCTAGCTCGCCTTGCAAAAAACACACTCTGCTTTTGAGAAAACAGCACTCTTCTACTCTCCTGTGTTTCCTATAGGGCCAGAACAGTGAGCTTGCTCAGAACAAAAGAACTGTGCTTCCTACACACACGGGGCATATCTAGTTCAACTCTGCTTAGGAAACTGACAAGAACAGTAGCTTCTCTTCAGTCCAATACACTGTACTTGCTGGGAACAGACGCGAGTGCTATTTGCACTGTGTATGGCAATGGGAGCGCAATAGTGACTCTTCTTAGCAGAAAACAACTCTTGCTGGTAGGACCAGAAACTGCATGGGATTCAACTCCGTTTAGGACTGGGAAACAAACGCTAGCTCGCCTTGCAAGAAACACACTCTGCTTTTGAGAAAACAGCACTCTTCTACTCTCCTGTGTTTCCTATAGGGCCAGAACAGTGAGCTTGCTCAGAACCAAAGAACTGTGCTTCCTACACACACGGGCCATATCTAGTTCAACTCTGCTTAGGAAACTGACCAGAACAGTAGCTTCTCTTCAGTCCAATACACTGTACTTGCTGGGAACAGACGCGAGTGCTATTTGCACTGTGTATGGCAATGGGAGCGCAATAGTGACTCTTCTAAGCAGAAAACAACTCTTGCTCTTAGGACCAGAAACTGCATGGGATTCAACTCCGTTTAGGACTGGGAAACAAACGCTAGCTCGCCTTGCAAGAAACACACTCTGCTTTTGAGAAAACAGCACTCTTCTACTCTCCTGTGTTTCCTATAGGGCCAGAACAGTGAGCTTGCTCAGAACAAAAGAACTGTGCTTCCTACACACACGGGGCATATCTAGTTCAACTCTGCTTAGGAAACTGACAAGAACAGTAGCTTCTCTTCAGTCCAATACACTGTACTTGCTGGGAACAGACGCGAGTGCTATTTGCACTGTGTATGGCAATGGGAGCGCAATAGTGACTCTTCTTAGCAGAAAACAACTCTTGCTCGTAGGACCAGAAACTGCATGGGATTCAACTCCGTTTAGGACTGGGAAACAAACGCTAGCTCGCCTTGCAAGAAACACACTCTGCTTTTGAGAAAACAGCACTCTTCTACTCTCCTGTGTTTCCTATAGGGCCAGAACAGTGAGCTTGCTCAGAACAAAAGAACTGTGCTTCCTACACACACGGGGCGTATCTAGTTCAACTATGCTTAGGAAACTGACCAGAACAGTAGCTTCTCTTCAGTCCAATACACTGTACTTGCTGGGAACAGACGCGAGTGCTATTTGCACTGTGTATGGCAATGGGAGCGCAATAGTGACTCTTCTTAGCAGAAAACAACTCTTGCTCGTAGGACCAGAAACTGCATGGGATTCAACTCCGTTTAGGACTGGGAAACAAACACTAGCTCGCCTTGCAAGAAACACACTCTGCTTTTGAGAAAACAGCACTCTTCTACTCTCCTGTGTTTCCTATAGGGCCAGAACAGTGAGCTTGCTCAGAACAAAACAACTGTGCTTCCTACACACACGGGGCATATCTAGTTCAACTCTGCTTAGGAAACTGACCAGAACAGTAGCTTCTCTTCAGTCCAATACACTGTACTTGCTGGGAACAGACGCGAGTGCTATTTGCACTGTGTATGGCAATGGGAGCGCAATAGTGACTCTTCTTAGCAGAAAACAACTCTTGCTCGTAGGACCAGAAATTGCATGGAATCTACTCCGTTTAGGACTGGGAAACAAACGCTAGCTCGCCTTGCAAGAAACACACTCTGCTTTTGAGAAAACAGCACTCTTCTACTCTCCTGTGTTTCCTATAGGGCCAGAACAGTGAGCTTGCTCAGAATAAATAAACTGTGCTTCCTACACACACGGGGCATATCTAGTTCAACTCTGCTTAGGAAACTGACCAGAACAGTAGCTTCTCTTCAGTCCAATACACTGTACTTGCTGGGAACAGACGCGAGTGTTATTTGCACTGTGTATGGCAATGGGAGCGCAATAGTGACTCTTCTTAGCAGAAAACAACTCTTGCTCGTAGGACCAGAAACTGCATGGGATTCAACTCCGTTTAGGACTGGGAAACAAACGCTAGCTCGCCTTGCAAGAAACACACTCTGCTTTTGAGAAAACAGCACTCTTCTACTCTCCTGTGTTTCCTATAGGGCCAGAACAGTGAGCTTGCTCAGAACCAAAGAACTGTGCTTCCTACACACACGGGGCATATCTAGTTCAACTCTGCTTAGGAAACTGACCAGAACAGTAGCTTCTCTTCAGTCCAATACACTGTACTTGCTGGGAACAGACGCGAGTGCTATTTGCACTGTGTATGGCAATGGGAGCGCAATAGTGACTCTTCTTAGCAGAAAACAACTCTTGCTCGTAGGACCGGAATCTGCATGGGATTCAACTCCGTTTAGGACTGGGAAACAAACGCTAGCTCGCCTTGCAAGAAACACACTCTGCTTTTGAGAAAACAGCACTCTTCTACTCTCCTGTGTTTCCTATAGGGCCAGAACAGTGAGCTTGCTCAGAACAAAACAACTGTGCTTCCTACACACACAGGGCATATCTAGTTCAACTCTGCTTAGGAAACTGACCAGAACAGTAGCTTCTCTTCAGTCCAATACACTGTACTTGCTGGGAACAGACGCGAGTGCTATTTGCACTGTGTATGGCAATGGGAGCGCAATAGTGACTCTTCTAAGCAGAAAACAACTCTTGCTCGTAGGACAAGAAACTGCATGGGATTCAACTCCGTTTAGGACTGGGAAACAAACGCTAGCTCGCCTTGCAAGAAACACACTCTGCTTTTGAGAAAACAGCACTCTTCTACTCTCCTGTGTTTCCTATAGGGCCAGAACAGTGAGCTTGCTCAGAACCAAAGAACTGTGCTTCCTACACACACGGGGCATATCTAGTTCAACTCTGCTTAGGAAACTGACAAGAACAGTAGCTTCTCTTCAGTCCAATACACTGTACTTGCTGGGAACAGACGCGAGTGCTATTTGCACTGTGTATGGCAATGGGAGCGCAATAGTGACTCTTCTTAGCAGAAAACAACTCTTGCTTCTAGGACCAGAAACTGCATGGGATTCAACTCCGTTTAGGACTGGGAAACAAACGCTAGCTCACCTTGCAAGAAACACACTCTGCTTTTGAGAAAACAGCACTCTTCTACTCTCCTGTGTTTCCTATAGGGCCAGAACAGTGAGCTTGCTCAGAACAAAAGAACTGTGCTTCCTACACACACGGGGCATATCTAGTTCAACTCTGCTTAGGAAACTGACCAGAACAGTAGCTTCTCTTCAGTCCAATACACTGTACTTGCTGGGAACAGACGCGAGTGCTATTTGCACTGTGTATGGCAATGGGAGCGCAATAGTGACTCTTCTTAGCAGAAAACAACTCTTGCTCGTAGGATCAGAAACTGCATAGGATTCAACTCCGTTTAGGACTGGGAAACAAACGCTAGCTCGCCTTGCAAGAAACACACTCTGCTTTTGAGAAAACAGCACTCTTCTACTCTCCTGTGTTTCCTATAGGGCCAGAACAGTGAGCTTGCTCAGAACAAAAGAACTGTGCTTCCTACACACACGGGGCATATCTAGTTCAACTCTGCTTAGGAAACTGACCAGAACAGTAGCTTCTCTTCAGTCCAATACACTGTACTTGCTGGGAACAGACGCGAGTGCTATTTGCACTGTGTATGGCAATGGGAGCGCAATAGTGACTCTTCTTAGCAGAAAACAACTCTTGCTCGTAGGACCACAAACTGCATGGGATTCTACTCCGTTTAGGACTGGGAAACAAACGCTAGCTCGCCTTGCAAGAAACACACTCTGCTTTTGAGAAAACAGCACTCTTCTACTCTCCTGTGTTTCCTATAGGGCCAGAACAGTGAGCTTGCTCAGAACAAAAGAACTGTGCTTCCTACACACACGGGGCATATCTAGTTCAACTCTGCTTAGGAAACTGACCAGAACAGTAGCTTCTCTTCAGTCCAATACACTGTAATTGCTGGGAACAGACGCGAGTGCTATTTGCACTGCTTATGGCAATGGGAGCGCAATAGTGACTCTTCTTAGCAGAAAACAACTCTTGCTCGTAGGACCAGAAACTGCATGGGATTCAACTCCGTTTAGGACTGGGAAACAAACGCTAGCTCGCCTTGCAAGAAACACACTCTGCTTTTGAGAAAACAGCACTCTTCTACTCTCCTGTGTTTCCTATAGGGCCAGAACAGTGAGCTTGCTCAGAACAAAAGAACTGTGCTTCCTACACACACGGGGCATATCTAGTTCAACTCTGCTTAGGAAACTGACCAGAACAGTAGCTTCTCTTCAGTCCAATACACTGTACTTGCTGGGAACAGACGCGAGTGCTATTTGCACTGTGTATGGCAATGGGAGCGCAATAGTGACTCTTCTTAGCAGAAAACAACTCTTGCTCATAGGACCAGAAACTGCATGGGATTCTACTCCGTTTAGGACTGGGAAACAAACGCTAGCTCGCCTTGCAAGAAACACACTCTGCTTTTGAGAAAACAGCACTCTTCTACTCTCCTGTGTTTCCTATAGGGCCAGAACAGTGAGCTTGCTCAGAACAAAAGAACTGTGCTTCCTACACACACGGGGCATATCTAGTTCAACTCTGCTTAGGAAACTGACAAGAACAGTAGCTTCTCTTCAGTCCAATACACTGTACTTGCTGGGAACAGACGCGAGTGCTATTTGCACTGTGTATGGCAATGGGAGCGCAATAGTGACTCTTCTTAGCAGAAAACAACTCTTGCTCGTAGGACCAGAAACTGCATGGGATTCAACTCCGTTTAGGACTGGGAAACAAACGCTAGCTCGCCTTGCAAGAAACACACTCTGCTTTTGAGAAAACAGCACTCTTCTACTCTCCTGTGTTTCCTATAGGGCCAGAACAGTGAGCTTGCTCAGAACAAAACAACTGTGCTTCCTACACACACGGGGCATATCTAGTTCAACTCTGCTTAGGAAACTGACCAGAACAGTAGCTTCTCTTCAGTCCAATACTCTGTAATTGCTGGGAACAGACGCGAGTGCTATTTGCACTGTGTATGGCAATGGGAGCGCAATAGTGACTCTTCTAAGCAGAAAACAACTCTTGCTCGTAGGACCAGAAACTGCATGGGATTCAACTCCGTTTAGGACTGGGAAACAAACGCTAGCTCGCCTTGCAAGAAACACACTCTGCTTTTGAGAAAACAGCACTCTTCTACTCTCCTGTGTTTCCTATAGGGCCAGAACAGTGAGCTTGCTCAGAACAAAAGAACTGTGCTTCCTACACACACGGGGCATATCTAGTTCAACTCTGCTTAGGAAACTGACCAGAACAGTAGCTTCTCTTCAGTCCAATACACTGTACTTGCTGGGAACAGACGCGAGTGCTATTTGCACTGTGTATGGCAATGGGAGCGCAATAGTGACTCTTCTTAGCAGAAAACAACTCTTGCTCGTAGGACCAGAAATTGCATGGGATTCAAATCCGTTTAGGACTGGGAAACAAACACTAGCTCGCCTTGCAAGAAACACACTCTGCTTTTGAGAAAACAGCACTCTTCTACTCTCCTGTGTTTCCTATAGGGCCAGAACAGTGAGCTTGCTCAGAACAAAAGAACTGTGCTTCCTACACACACGGGGCATATCTAGTTCAACTCTGCTTAGGAAACTGACCAGAACAGTAGCTTCTCTTCAGTCCAATACACTGTACTTGCTGGGAACAGACGCGAGTGCTATTTGCACTGTGTATGGCAATGGGAGCGCAATAGTGACTCTTCTTAGCAGAAAACAACTCTTGCTCGTAGGACCAGAATCTGCATGGGATTCAACTCCGTTTATGACTGGGAAACAAACGCTAGCTCGCCTTGCAAGAAACACACTCTGCTTTTGAGAAAACAGCACTCTTCTACTCTCCTGTGTTTCCTATAGGGCCAGAACAGTGAGCTTGCTCAGAACAAAAGAACTGTGCTTCCTACACACACGGGGCATATCAAGTTCAACTCTGATTAGGAAACTGACCAGAACAGTAGCTTCTCTTCAGTCCAATACACTGTACTTGCTGGGAACAGACGCGAGTGCTATTTGCACTGTGTATGGCAATGGGAGCGCAATAGTGACTCTTCTTAGCAGAAAACAACTCTTGCTCGTAGGACCAGAAACTGCATGGGATTCAACTCCGTTTAGGACTGGGAAACAAACGCTAGCTCGCCTTGCAAGAAACACACTCTGCTTTTGAGAAAACAGCACTCTTCTACTCTCCTGTGTTTCCTATAGGGCCAGAACAGTGAGCTTGCTCAGAACAAAAGAACTGTGCTTCCTACACACACGGGGCATATCTAGTTCAACTCTGCTTAGGAAACTGACCAGAACAGTAGCTTCTCTTCAGTCCAATACACTGTACTTGCTGGGAACAGACGCGAGTGCTATTTGCACTGTGTATGGCAATGGGAGCGCAATAGTGACTCTTCTTAGCAGAAAACAACTCTTGCTCGTAGGACCAGAATCTGCATGGGATTCAACTCCGTTTAGGACTGGGAAACAAACGCTAGCTCGCCTTGCAAGAAACACACTCTGCTTTTGAGAAAACAGCACTCTTCTACTCTCCTGTGTTTCCTATAGGGCCAGAACAGTGAGCTTGCTCAGAACAAAAGAACTGTGCTTCCTACACACACGGGGCATATCTCGTTCAACTCTGCTTAGGAAACTGACCAGAACAGTAGCTTCTCTTCAGTCCAATACACTGTACTTGCTGGGAACAGACGCGAGTGCTATTTGCACTGTGTATGGCAATGGGAGCGCAATAGTGACTCTTCTAAGCAGAAAACCACTCTTGCTCGTAGGACCAGAAACTGCATGGGATTCAAATCCGTTTAGGACTGGGAAACAAACGCTAGCTCGCCTTGCAAGAAACACACTCTGCTTTTGAGAAAACAGCACTCTTCTACTCTCCTGTGTTTCCTATAGGGCCAGAACAGTGAGCTTGCTCAGAACAAAAGAACTGTGCTTCCTACACACACGGGGCATATCTAGTTCAACTCTGCTTAGGAAACTGACCAGAACAGTAGCTTCTCTTCAGTCCAATACACTGTACTTGCTGGGAACAGACGCGAGTGCTATTTGCACTGTGTATGGCAATGGGAGCGCAATAGTGACTCTTCTTAGCAGAAAACAACTCTTGCTCGTAGGACCAGAAACTGCATGGGATTCAACTCCGTTTAGGACTGGGAAACAAACGCTAGCTCGCCTTGCAAGAAACACACTCTGCTTTTGAGAAAACAGCACTCTTCTACTCTCCTGTGTTTCCTATAGGGCCAGAACAGTGAGCTTGCTCAGAACAAAAGAACTGTGCTTCCTACACACACGGGGCATATCTAGTTCAACTCTGCTTAGGAAACTGACCAGAACAGTAGCTTCTCTTCAGTCCAATACACTGTACTTGCTGGGAACAGACGCGAGTGCTATTTGCACTGTGTATGGCAATGGGAGCGCAATAGTGACTCTTCTTAGCAGAAAACAACTCTTGCTTTTAGGACCAGAAACTGCATGGGATTCAACTCCGTTTAGGACTGGGAAACAAACGCTAGCTCGCCTTGCAAGAAACACACTCTGCTTTTGAGAAAACAGCACTCTTCTACTCTCCTGTGTTTCCTATAGGGCCAGAACAGTGAGCTTGCTCAGAACAAAAGAACTGTGCTTCCTACACACACGGGGCATATCTAGTTCAACTCTGCTTAGGAAACTGACCAGAACAGTAGCTTCTCTTCAGTCCAATACACTGTACTTGCTGGGAACAGACGCGAGTGCTATTTGCACTGTGTATGGCAATGGGAGCGCAATAGTGACTCTTCTTAGCAGAAAACAACTCTTGCTCGTAGGACCAGAATCTGCATGGGATTCAACTCCCTTTAGGACTGGGAAACAAACGCTAGCTCGCCTTGCAAGAAACACACTCTGCTTTTGAGAAAACAGCACTCTTCTACTCTCCTGTGTTTCCTATAGGGCCAGAACAGTGAGCTTGCTCAGAACAAAAGAACTGTGCTTCCTACACACACGGGGCATATCTAGTTCAACTCTGCTTAGGAAACTGACCAGAACAGTAGCTTCTCTTCAGTCCAATACACTGTACTTGCTGGGAACAGACGCGAGTGCTGTTTGCCCTGTGTATGGCAATGGGAGCGCAATAGTGACTCTTCTTAGCAGAAAACAACTCTTGCTCGTAGGACCAGAAACTGCATGGGATTCAACTCCGTTTAGGACTGGGAAACAAACGCTAGCTCGCCTTGCAAGAAACACACTCTGCTTTTGAGAAAACAGCACTCTTCTACTCTCCTGTGTTTCCTATAGGGCCAGAACAGTGAGCTTGCTCAGAACAAAAGAACTGTGCTTCCTACACACACGGGGCATATCTAGTTCAACTCTGCTTAGGAAACTGACCAGAACAGTAGCTTCTCTTCAGTCCAATACACTGTACTTGCTGGGAACAGACGCGAGTGCTATTTGCACTGTGTATGGCAATGGGAGCGCAATAGTGACTCTTCTTAGCAGAAAACAACTCTTGCTCGTAGGACCAGAAACTGCATGGGATTCAACTCCGTTTAGGACTGGGAAACAAACGCTAGCTCGCCTTGCAAGAAACACACTCTGCTTTTGAGAAAACAGCACTCTTCTACTCTCCTGTGTTTCCTATAGGGCCAGAACAGTGAGCTTGCTCAGAACAAAAGAACTGTGCTTCCTACACACACGGGGCATATCTAGTTCGACTCTGCTTAGGAAACTGACCAGAACAGTAGCTTCTCTTCAGTCCAATACACTGTACTTGCTGGGAACAGACACGAGTGCTGTTTGCACTGTGTATGGCAATGGGAGCGCAATAGTGACTCTTCTTAGCAGAAAACAACTCTTGCTCGTAGGACCACAAACTGCATGGGATTCAACTCCGTTTAGGACTGGGAAACAAACGCTAGCTCGCCTTGCAAGAAACACACTCTGCTTTTGAGAAAACAGCACTCTTCTACTCTCCTGTGTTTCCTATAGGGCCAGAACAGTGAGCTTGCTCAGAACAAAAGAACTGTGCTTCCTACACACACGGGGCATATCTAGTTCAACTCTGCTTAGGATACTGACCAGAACAGTAGCTTCTCTTCAGTCCAATACACTGTACTTGCTGGGAACAGACGCGAGTGCTATTTGCACTGTGTATGGCAATGGGAGCGCAATAGTGACTCTTCTTAGCAGAAAACAACTCTTGCTCGTAGGACCAGAATCTGCATGGGATTCAACTCCGTTTAGGACTGGGAAACAAACGCTAGCTCGCCTTGCAAGAAACACACTCTGCTTTTGAGAAAACAGCACTCTTCTACTCTCCTGTGTTTCCTATAGGGCCAGAACAGTGAGCTTGCTCAGAACAAAAGAACTGTGCTTCCTACACACACGGGGCATATCTAGTTCAACTCTGCTTAGGAAACTGACAAGAACAGTAGCTTCTCTTCAGTCCAATACACTGTACTTGCTGGGAACAGACGCGAGTGCTATTTGCACTGTGTATGGCAATGGGAGCACAATAGTGACTCTTCTTAGCAGAAAACAACTCTTGCTCGTAGGACCAGAAACTGCATGGGATTCAACTCCGTTTAGGACTGGGAAACAAACGCTAGCTCACCTTGCAAGAAACACACTCTGCTTTTGAGAAAACAGCACTCTTCTACTCTCCTGTGTTTCCTATAGGGCCAGAACAGTGAGCTTGCTCAGAAAAAAAGAACTGTGCTTCCTACACACACGGGGCATATCTAGTTCAACTCTGCTTAGGAAACTGACCAGAACAGTAGCTTCTCTTCAGTCCAATACACTGTACTTGCTGGGAACAGACGCGAGTGTTATTTGCACTGTGTATGGCAATGGGAGCGCAATAGTGACTCTTCTTAGCAGAAAACAACTCTTGCTCGTAGGACCAGAAACTGCATGGGATTCAAATCCGTTTAGGACTGGGAAACAAATGCTAGCTCGCCTTGCAAGAAACACACTCTGCTTTTGAGAAAACAGCACTCTTCTACTCTCCTGTGTTTCCTATAGGGCCAGAACAGTGAGCTTGCTCAGAACAAAAGAACTGTGCTTCCTACACACACGGGGCATATCTAGTTCAACTCTGCTTAGGAAACTGACCAGAACAGTAGCTTCTCTTCAGTCCAATACACTGTACTTGCTGGGAACAGATGCGAGTGCTATTTGCACTGTGTATGGCAATGGGAGCGCAATAGTGACTCTTCTTAGCAGAAAACAACTCTTGCTCGTAGGACCAGAAACTGCATGGGATTCAACTCCGTTTAGGACTGGGAAACAAACGCTAGCTCGCCTTGCAAGAAACACACTCTGCTTTTGAGAAAACAGCACTCTTCTACTCTCCTGTGTTTCCTATAGGGCCAGAACAGTGAGCTTGCTCAGAACCAAAGAACTGTGCTTCCTACACACACGGGGCATATCTAGTTCAACTCTGCTTAGGACACTGACCAGAACAGTAGCTTCTCTTCAGTCCAATACACTGTACTTGCTGGGAACAGATGCGAGTGCTATTTGCACTGTGTATGGCAATGGGAGCGCAATAGTGACTCTTCTTAGCAGAAAACAACTCTTGCTCTTAGGACCAGAAACTGCATGGGATTCTACTCCGTTTAGGACTGGGAAACAAACGCTAGCTCGCCTTGCAAGAAACACACTCTGCTTTTGAGAAAACAGCACTCTTCTACTCTCCTGTGTTTCCTATAGGGCCAGAACAGTGAGCTTGCTCAGAACAAAAGAACTGTGCTTCCTACACACACGGGGCATATCTAGTTCAACTCTGCTTAGGAAAATGACCAGAACAGTAGCTTCTCTTCAGTCCAATACACTGTACTTGCTGGGAACAGACGCGAGTGCTATTTGCACTGTGTATGGCAATGGGAGCGCAATAGTGACTCTTCTTAGCAGAAAACAACTCTTGCTCGTAGGACCAGAATCTGCATGGGATTCAACTCCGTTTAGGACTGGGAAACAAACGCTAGCTCGCCTTGCAAGAAACACACTCTGCTTTTGAGAAAACAGCACTCTTCTACTCTCCTGTGTTTCCTATAGGGCCAGAACAGTGAGCTTGCTCAGAACAAAAGAACTGTGCTTCCTACACACACGGGGCATATCTAGTTCAACTCTGCTTAGGAAACTGACCAGAACAGTAGCTTCTCTTCAGTCCAATACACTGTACTTGCTGGGAACAGACGTGAGTGCTATTTGCACTGTGTATGGCAATGGGAGCGCAATAGTGACTCTTCTAAGCAGAAAACCACTCTTGCTCGTAGGACCAGAAACTGCATGGGATTCAAATCCGTTTAGGACTGGGAAACAAACGCTAGCTCGCCTTGCAAGAAACACACTCTGCTTTTGAGAAAACAGCACTCTTCTACTCTCCTGTGTTTCCTATAGGGCCAGAACAGTGAGCTTGCTCAGAACAAAAGAACTGTGCTTCCTACACACACGGGGCATATCTAGTTCGACTCTGCTTAGGAAACTGACCAGAACAGTAGCTTCTCTTCAGTCCAATACACTGTACTTGCTGGGAACAGACACGAGTGCTGTTTGCACTGTGTATGGCAATGGGAGCGCAATAGTGACTCTTCTTAGCAGAAAACAACTCTTGCTCGTAGGACCACAAACTGCATGGGATTCAACTCCGTTTAGGACTGGGAAACAAACGCTAGCTCGCCTTGCAAGAAACACACTCTGCTTTTGAGAAAACAGCACTCTTCTACTCTCCTGTGTTTCCTATAGGGCCAGAACAGTGAGCTTGCTCAGAACAAAAGAATTGTGCTTCCTACACACACGGGGCATATCTAGTTCAACTCTGCTTAGGATACTGACCAGAACAGTAGCTTCTCTTCAGTCCAATACACTGTACTTGCTGGGAACAGACGCGAGTGCTATTTGCACTGTGTATGGCAATGGGAGCGCAATAGTGACTCTTCTTAGCAGAAAACAACTCTTGCTCGTAGGACCAGTATCTGCATGGGATTCAACTCCGTTTAGGACTGGGAAACAAACGCTAGCTCGCCTTGCAAGAAACACACTCTGCTTTTGAGAAAACAGCACTCTTCTACTCTCCTGTGTTTCCTATAGGGCCAGAACAGTGAGCTTGCTCAGAACAAAAGAACTGTGCTTCCTACACACACGCGGCATATCTAGTTCAACTCTGCTTAGGAAACTGACCAGAACAGTAGCTTCTCTTCAGTCCAATACACTGTAATTGCTGGGAACAGACGTGAGTGCTATTTGCACTGTGTATGGCAATGGGAGCACAATAGTGACTCTTCTTAGCAGAAAACAACTCTTGCTCGTAGGACCAGAAACTGCATGGGATTCAACTCCGTTTAGGACTGGGAAACAAACGCTAGCTCACCTTGCAAGAAACACACTCTGCTTTTGAGAAAACAGCACTCTTCTACTCTCCTGTTTTTCCTATAGGGCCAGAACAGTGAGCTTGCTCAGAACAAAAGAACTGTGCTTCCTACACACACGGGGCATATCTAGTTCAACTCTGCTTAGGAAACTGACCAGAACAGTAGCTTCTCTTCAGTCCAATACACTGTACTTGCTGGGAACAGACGCGAGTGTTATTTGCACTGTGTATGGCAATGGGAGCGCAATAGTGACTCTTCTTAGCAGAAAACAACTCTTGCTCGTAGGACCAGAAACTGCATGGGATTCAAATCCGTTTAGGACTGGGAAACAAACGCTAGCTCACCTTGCAAGAAACACACTCTGCTTTTGAGAAAACAGTACTCTTCTACTCTCCTGTGTTTCCTATAGGGCCAGAACAGTGAGCTTGCTCAGAACAAAAGAACTGTGCTTCCTACACACACGGGGCATATCTAGTTCAACTCTGCTTAGGAAACTGACCAGAACAGTAGCTTCTCTTCAGTCCAATACACTGTACTTGCTGGGAACAGATGCGAGTGCTATTTGCACTGTGTATGGCAATGGGAGCGCAATAGTGACTCTTCTTAGCAGAAAACAACTCTTGCTCGTAGGACCAGAAACTGCATGGGATTCAACTCCGTTTAGGACTGGGAAACAAACGCTAGCTCGCCTTGCAAGAAACACACTCTGCTTTTGAGAAAACAGCACTCTTCTACTCTCCTGTGTTTCCTATAGGGCCAGAACAGTGAGCTTGCTCAGAACCAAAGAACTGTGCTTCCTACACACACGGGGCATATCTAGTTCAACTCTGCTTAGGACACTGACCAGAACAGTAGCTTCTCTTCAGTCCAATACACTGTACTTGCTGGGAACAGATGCGAGTGCTATTTGCACTGTGTATGGCAATGGGAGCGCAATAGTGACTCTTCTTAGCAGAAAACAACTCTTGCTCGTAGGACCAGAAACTGCATGGGATTCTACTCCGTTTAGGACTGGGAAACAAACGCTAGCTCGTCTTGCAAGAAACACACTCTGCTTTTGAGAAAACAGCACTCTTCTACTCTCCTGTGTTTCCTATAGGGCCAGAACAGTGAGCTTGCTCAGAACAAAAGAACTGTGCTTCCTACACACACGGGGCATATCTAGTTCAACTCTGCTTAGGAAACTGACCAGAACAGTAGCTTCTCTTCAGTCCAATACACTGTACTTGCTGGGAACAGACGCGAGTGCTATTTGCACTGTGTATGGCAATGGGAGCGCAATAGTGACTCTTCTTAGCAGAAAACAACTCTTGCTCGTAGGACCAGAATCTGCATGGGATTCAACTCCGTTTAGGACTGGGAAACAAACGCTAGCTCGCCTTGCAAGAAACACACTCTGCTTTTGAGAAAACAGCACTCTTCTACTCTCCTGTGTTTCCTATAGGGCCAGAACAGTGAGCTTGCTCAGAACAAAAGAACTGTGCTTCCTACACACACGGGGCATATCTAGTTCAACTCTGCTTAGGAAACTGACCAGAACAGTAGCTTCTCTTCAGTCCAATACACTGTACTTGCTGGGAACAGACGTGAGTGCTATTTGCACTGTGTATGGCAATGGGAGCGCAATAGTGACTCTTCTAAGCAGAAAACCACTCTTGCTCGTAGGACCAGAAACTGCATGGGATTCAAATCCGTTTAGGACTGGGAAACAAACGCTAGCTCGCCTTGCAAGAAACACACTCTGCTTTTGAGAAAACAGCACTCTTCTACTCTCCTGTGTTTCCTATAGGGCCAGAACAGTGAGCTTGCTCAGAACAAAAGAACTGTGCTTCCTACACACACGGGGCATATCTAGTTCAACTCTGCTTAGGAAACTGACCAGAACAGTAGCTTCTCTTCAGTCCAATACACTGTACTTGCTGGGAACAGACGCGAGTGCTTTTTGCACTGTGTATGGCAATGGGAGCGCAATAGTGACTCTTCTTAGCAGAAAACAACTCTTGCTCGTAGGACCAGAAACTGCATGGGATTCAACTCCGTTTAGGACTGGGAAACAATCGCTAGCTCGCCTTGCAAGAAACACACTCTGCTTTTGAGAAAACAGCACTCTTCTACTCTCCTGTGTTTCCTATAGGGCCAGAACAGTGAGCTTGCTCAGAACAAAAGAACTGTGCTTCCTACACACACGGGGCATATCTAGTTCAACTCTGCTTAGGAAACTGACAAGAACAGTAGCTTCTCTTCAGTCCAATACACTGTACTTGCTGGGAACAGACGCGAGTGCTATTTGCACTGCTTATGGCAATGGGAGCGCAATAGTGACTCTTCTTAGCAGAAAACAACTCTTGCTCGTAGGACCAGAAACTGCATGGGATTCAAATCCGTTTAGGACTGGGAAACAAACGCTAGCTCGCCTTGCAAGAAACACACTCTGCTTTTGAGAAAACAGCACTCTTCTACTCTCCTGTGTTTCCTATAGGGCCAGAACAGTGAGCTTGCTCAGAACAAAAGAACTGTGCTTCCTACACACACGGGGCATATCTAGTTCAACTCTGCTTAGGAAAATGACCAGAACAGTAGCTTCTCTTCAGTCCAATACACTGTACTTGCTGGCAACAGATGCGAGTGCTATTTGCACTGTGTATGGCAATGGGAGCGCAATAGTGACTCTTCTTAGCAGAAAACAACTCTTGCTCGTAGGACCAGAAACTGCATGGGATTCAACTCCGTTTAGGACTGGGAAACAAACGCTAGCTCGCCTTGCAAGAAACACACTCTGCTTTTGAGAAAACAGCACTCTTCTACTCTCCTGTGTTTCCTATAGGGCCAGAACAGTGAGCTTGCTCAGAACAAAAGAACTGTGCTTCCTACACACACGGGGCATATCTAGTTCAACTCTGCTTAGGAAACTGACCAGAACAGTAGCTTCTCTTCAGTCCAATACACTGTACTTGCTGGGAACAGACGCGAGTGCTATTTGCACTGCGTATGGCAATGGGAGCGCAATAGTGACTCTTCTTCGCAGAAAACAACTCTTGATCGTAGGACCAGAAACTGCATGGGATTCAACTCCGTTTAGGACTGGGAAACAAACGCTAGCTCGCCTTGCAAGAAACACACTCTGCTTTTGAGAAAACAGCACTCTTCTACTCTCCTGTGTTTCCTATAGGGCCAGAACAGTGAGCTTGCTCAGAACAAAAAAACTGTGCTTCCTACACACACGGGGCATATCTAGTTCAACTCTGCTTAGGAAACTGACCAGAACAGTAGCTTCTCTTCAGTCCAATACACTGTACTTGCTGGGAACAGATGCGAGTGCTATTTGCACTGTGTATGGCAATGGGAGCGCAATAGTGACTCTTCTTAGCAGAAAACAACTCTTGCTCGTAGGACCAGAAACTGCATGGGATTCAACTCCGTTTAGGACTGGGAAACAAACGCTAGCTCGCCTTGCAAGAAACACACTCTGCTTTTGAGAAAACAGCACTCTTCTACTCTCCTGTGTTTCCTATAGGGCCAGAACAGTGAGCTTGCTCAGAACAAAAGAACTGTGCTTCCTACACACACGGGGCATATCTAGTTCAACTCTGCTTAGGAAACTGACCAGAACAGTAGCTTCTCTTCAGTCCAATACACTGTACTTGCTGGGAACAGACGCGAGTGCTATTTGCACTGTGTATGGCAATGGGAGCGCAATAGTGACTCTTCTTAGCAGAAAACAACTCTTGCTCGTAGGACCACAAACTGCATGGGATTCAACTCCGTTTAGGACTGGGAAACAAACGCTAGCTCGCCTTGCAAGAAACACACTCTGCTTTTGAGAAAACAGCACTCTTCTACTCTCCTGTGTTTCCTATAGGGCCAGAACAGTGAGCTTGCTCAGAACAAAAGAACTGTGCTTCCTACACACACGGGGCATATCTAGTTCAACTCTGCTTAGGAAACTGACCAGAACAGTAGCTTCTCTTCAGTCCAATACACTGTACTTGCTGGGAACAGACGCGAGTGCTATTTGCACTGTGTATGGCAATGGGAGCGCAATAGTGACTCTTCTTAGCAGAAAACAACTCTTGCTCGTAGGACCAGAATCTGCATGGGATTCAACTCCGTTTAGGACTGGGAAACAAACGCTAGCTCGCCTTGCAAGAAACACACTCTGCTTTTGAGAAATCAGCACTCTTCTACTCTCCTGTGTTTCCTATAGGGCCAGAACAGTGAGCTTGCTCAGAACCAAAGAACTGTGCTTCCTACACACACGGGGCATATCTAGTTCAACTCTGCTTAGGAGACTGACCAGAACAGTAGCTTCTCTTCAGTCCAATACACTGTACTTGCTGGGAACAGACGCGAGTGCTATTTGCACTGTGTATGGAAATGGGAGCACAATAGTGACTCTTCTTAGCAGAAAACAACTCTTGCTCGTAGGACCAGAAACTGCATGGGATTCTACTCCGTTTAGGACTGGGAAACAAACGCTAGCTGGCCTTGCAAGAAACACACTCTGCTTTTGAGAAAACAGCACTCTTCTACTCTCCTTTGTTTCCTATTGGGCCAGAACAGTGAGCTTGCTCAGAACAAAAGAACTGTGCTTCCTACATACACGGGGCATATCTAGTTCAACTCTGCTTAGGAAACTGACCAGAACAGTAGCTTCTCTTCAGTCCAATACACTGTACTTGCTGGGAACAGACGCGAGTGCTATTTGCACTGTGTATGGCAATGGGAGCGCAATAGTGACTCTTCTTAGCAGAAAACAACTCTTGCTCGTAGGACCAGAATCTGCATGGGATTCAACTCCGTTTAGGACTGGGAAACAAACGCTAGCTCGCCTTGCAAGAAACACACTCTGCTTTTGAGAAAACAGCACTCTTCTACTCTCCTGTGTTTCCTATAGGGCCAGAACAGTGAGCTTGCTCAGAACAAAAGAACTGTGCTTCCTACACACACGGGGCATATCTAGTTCAACTCTGCTTAGGAAACTGACCAGAACAGTAGCTTCTCTTCAGTCCAATACACTGTACTTGCTGGGAACAGACGTGAGTGCTATTTGCACTGTGTATGGCAATGGGAGCGCAATAGTGACTCTTCTAAGCAGAAAACCACTCTTGCTCGTAGGACCAGAAACTGTATGGGATTCAAATCCGTTTAGGACTGGGAAACAAACGCTAGCTCGCCTTGCAAGAAACACACTCTGCTTTTGAGAAAACAGCACTCTTCTACTCTCCTGTGTTTCCTATAGGTCCAGAACAGTGAGCTTGCTCAGAACAAAAGAACTGTGCTTCCTACACACACGGGGCATATCTAGTTCAACTCTGCTTAGGAAACTGACCAGAACAGTAGCTTCTCTTCAGTCCAATACACTGTACTTGCTGGGAACAGACGCGAGTGCTTTTTGCACTGTGTATGGCAATGGGAGCGCAATAGTGACTCTTCTTAGCAGAAAACAACTCTTGCTCGTAGGACCAGAAACTGCATGGGATTCAACTCCGTTTAGGACTGGGAAACAAACGCTAGCTCGCCTTGCAAGAAACACACTCTGCTTTTGAGAAAACAGCACTCTTCTACTCTCCTGTGTTTCCTATAGGGCCAGAACAGTGAGCTTGCTCAGAACAAAAGAACTGTGCTTCCTACACACACGGGGCATATCTAGTTCAACTCTGCTTAGGAAACTGACAAGAACAGTAGCTTCTCTTCAGTCCAATACACTGTACTTGCTGGGAACAGACGCGAGTGCTATTTGCACTGCTTATGGCAATGGGAGCGCAATAGTGACTCTTCTTAGCAGAAAACAACTCTTGCTCGTAGGACCAGAAACTGCATGGGATTCAAATCCGTTTAGGACTGGGAAACAAACGCTAGCTCGCCTTGCAAGAAACACACTCTGCTTTTGAGAAAACAGCACTCTTCTACTCTCCTGTGTTTCCTATAGGGCCAGAACAGTGAGCTTGCTCAGAACAAAAGAACTGTGCTTCCTACACACACGGGGCATATCTAGTTCAACTCTGCTTAGGAAACTGACCAGAACAGTAGCTTCTCTTCAGTCCAATACACTGTACTTGCTGGGAACAGATGCGAGTGCTATTTGCACTGTGTATGGCAATGGGAGCGCAATAGTGACTCTTCTTAGCAGAAAACAACTCTTGCTCGTAGGACCAGAAACTGCATGGGATTCAACTCCGTTTAGGACTGGGAAACAAACGCTAGCTCGCCTTGCAAGAAACACACTCTGCTTTTGAGAAAACAGCACTCTTCTACTCTCCTGTGTTTCCTATAGGGCCAGAACAGTGAGCTTGCTCAGAACAAAAAAACTGTGCTTCCTACACACACGGGGCATATCTAGTTCAACTCTGCTTAGGAAACTGACCAGAACAGTAGCTTCTCTTCAGTCCAATACACTGTACTTGCTGGGAACAGATGCGAGTGCTATTTACACTGTGTATGGCAATGGGAGCGCAATAGTGACTCTTCTTAGCAGAAAACAACTCTTGCTCGTAGGACCAGAAACTGCATGGGATTCAACTCCGTTTAGGACTGGGAAACAAACGCTAGCTCGCCTTGCAAGAAACACACTCTGCTTTTGAGAAAACAGCACTCTTCTACTCTCCTGTGTTTCCTATAGGGCCAGAACAGTGAGCTTGCTCAGAACAAAAGAACTGTGCTTCCTACACACACGGGGCATATCTAGTTCAACTCTGCTTAGGAAACTGACCAGAACAGTAGCTTCTCTTCAGTCCAATACACTGTACTTGCTGGGAACAGACGCGAGTGCTATTTGCACTGTGTATGGCAATGGGAGCGCAATAGTGACTCTTCTTAGCAGAAAACAACTCTTGCTCGTAGGACCAGAAACTGCATGGGATTCAACTCCGTTTAGGACTGGGAAACAAACGCTAGCTCGCCTTGCAAGAAACACACTGTGCTTTTGAGAAAACAGCACTCTTCTACTCTCCTGTGTTTCCTATAGGGCCAGAACAGTGAGCTTGCTCAGAACAAAAGAACTGTGCTTCCTACACACACGGGGCATATCTAGTTCAACTCTGCTTAGGAAACTGACCAGAACAATAGATTCTCTTCAGTCCAATACACTGTACTTGCTGGGAACAGACGCGAGTGCTATTTGCACTGTGTATGGCAATGGGAGCGCAATAGTGACTCTTCTTAGCAGAAAACAACTCTTGCTCGTAGGACCAGAAACTGCATGGGATTCAACTCCGTTTAGGACTGGGAAACAAACGCTAGCTCGCCTTGCAAGAAACACACTCTGCTTTTGAGAAAACAGCACTCTTCTACTCTCCTGTGTTTCCTATAGGGCCAGAACAGTGAGCTTGCTCAGAACAAAAGAACTGTGCTTCCTACACACACGGGGCATATCTAGTTCAACACTGCTTAGGAAACTGACCAGAACAGTAGCTTCTCTTCAGTCCAATACACTGTACTTGCTGGGAACAGACGTGAGTGCTATTTGCACTGTGTATGGCAATGGGAGCGCAATAGTGACTCTTCTTAGCAGAAAACAACTCTTGCTCGTAGGACCAGAATCTGCATGGGATTCAACTCCGTTTAGGACTGGGAAACAAACGCTAGCTCGCCTTGCAAGAAACACACTCTGCTTTTGAGAAAACAGCACTCTTCTACTCTCCTGTGTTTCCTATAGGGCCAGAACAGTGAGCTTGCTCAGAACCAAAGAACTGTGCTTCCTACACACACGGGGCATATCTAGTTCAACTCTGCTTAGGAAACTGACCAGAACAGTAGCTTCTCTTCAGTCCAATACACTGTACTTGCTGGGAACAGACGCGAGTGCTATTTGCACTGTGTATGGCAATGGGAGCGCAATAGTGACTCTTCTTAGCAGAAAACAACTCTTGCTCGTAGGACCAGAAACTGCATGGGATTCTACTCCGTTTAGGACTGGGAAACAAACGCTAGCTCGCCTTGCAAGAAACACACTCTGCTTTTGAGAAAACAGCACTCTTCTACTCTCCTGTGTTTCCTATAGGGCCAGAACAGTGAGCTTGCTCAGAACAAAAGAACTGTGCTTCCTACACACACGGGGCATATCTAGTTCAACTCTGCTTAGGAAACTGACCAGAACAGTAGCTTCTCTTCAGTCCAATACACTGTACTTGCTGGGAACAGACGCGAGTGCTATTTGCACTGTGTATGGCAATGGGAGCGCAATAGTGACTCTTCTTAGCAGAAAACAACTCTTGCTCGTAGGACCAGAAACTGCATGTGATTCTACTCGGTTTAGGACTGGGAAACAAACGCTAGCTCGCCTTGCAAGAAACACACTCTGCTTTTGAGAAAACAGCACTCTTCTACTCTCCTGTGTTTCCTATAGGGCCAGAACAGTGAGCTTGCTCAGAACAAAAGAACTGTGCTTCCTACACACACGGGGCATATCTAGTTCAACTCTGCTTAGGAAACTGACCAGAACAGTAGCTTCTCTTCAGTCCAATACACTGTACTTGCTGGGAACAGACGCGAGTGCTATTTGCACTGTGTATGGCAATGGGAGCGCAATAGTGACTCTTCTTAGCAGAAAACAACTCTTGCTCGTAGGACCAGAATCTGCATGGGATTCAACTCCGTTTAGGACTGGGAAACAAACGCTAGCTCGCCTTGCAAGAAACACACTCTGCTTTTGAGAAAACAGCACTCTTCTACTCTCCTGTGTTTCCTATAGGGCCAGAACAGTGAGCTTGCTCAGAACAAAAGAACTGTGCTTCCTACACACACGGGGCATATCTAGTTCAACTCTGCTTAGGAAACTGACCAGAACAGTAGCTTCTCTTCAGTCCAATACACTGTACTTGCTGGGAACAGACGTGAGTGCTATTTGCACTGTGTATGGCAATGGGAGCGCAATAGTGACTCTTCTAAGCAGAAAACCACTCTTGCTCGTAGGACCAGAAACTGTATGGGATTCAAATCCGTTTAGGACTGGGAAACAAACGCTAGCTCGCCTTGCAAGAAACACACTCTGCTTTTGAGAAAACAGCACTCTTCTACTCTCCTGTGTTTCCTATAGGTCCAGAACAGTGAGCTTGCTCAGAACAAAAGAACTGTGCTTCCTACACACACGGGGCATATCTAGTTCAACTCTGCTTAGGAAACTGACCAGAACAGTAGCTTCTCTTCAGTCCAATACACTGTACTTGCTGGGAACAGACGCGAGTGCTTTTTGCACTGTGTATGGCAATGGGAGCGCAATAGTGACTCTTCTTAGCAGAAAACAACTCTTGCTCGTAGGACCAGAAACTGCATGGGATTCAACTCCGTTTAGGACTGGGAAACAAACGCTAGCTCGCCTTGCAAGAAACACACTCTGCTTTTGAGAAAACAGCACTCTTCTACTCTCCTGTGTTTCCTATAGGGCCAGAACAGTGAGCTTGCTCAGAACAAAAGAACTGTGCTTCCTACACACACGGGGCATATCTAGTTCAACTCTGCTTAGGAAACTGACAAGAACAGTAGCTTCTCTTCAGTCCAATACACTGTACTTGCTGGGAACAGACGCGAGTGCTATTTGCACTGCTTATGGCAATGGGAGCGCAATAGTGACTCTTCTTAGCAGAAAACAACTCTTGCTCGTAGGACCAGAAACTGCATGGGATTCAAATCCGTTTAGGACTGGGAAACAAACGCTAGCTCGCCTTGCAAGAAACACACTCTGCTTTTGAGAAAACAGCACTCTTCTACTCTCCTGTGTTTCCTATAGGGCCAGAACAGTGAGCTTGCTCAGAACAAAAGAACTGTGCTTCCTACACACACGGGGCATATCTAGTTCAACTCTGCTTAGGAAACTGACCAGAACAGTAGCTTCTCTTCAGTCCAATACACTGTACTTGCTGGGAACAGATGCGAGTGCTATTTGCACTGTGTATGGCAATGGGAGCGCAATAGTGACTCTTCTTAGCAGAAAACAACTCTTGCTCGTAGGACCAGAAACTGCATGGGATTCAACTCCGTTTAGGACTGGGAAACAAACGCTAGCTCGCCTTGCAAGAAACACACTCTGCTTTTGAGAAAACAGCACTCTTCTACTCTCCTGTGTTTCCTATAGGGCCAGAACAGTGAGCTTGCTCAGAACAAAAAAACTGTGCTTCCTACACACACGGGGCATATCTAGTTCAACTCTGCTTAGGAAACTGACCAGAACAGTAGCTTCTCTTCAGTCCAATACACTGTACTTGCTGGGAACAGATGCGAGTGCTATTTACACTGTGTATGGCAATGGGAGCGCAATAGTGACTCTTCTTAGCAGAAAACAACTCTTGCTCGTAGGACCAGAAACTGCATGGGATTCAACTCCGTTTAGGACTGGGAAACAAACGCTAGCTCGCCTTGCAAGAAACACACTCTGCTTTTGAGAAAACAGCACTCTTCTACTCTCCTGTGTTTCCTATAGGGCCAGAACAGTGAGCTTGCTCAGAACAAAAGAACTGTGCTTCCTACACACACGGGGCATATCTAGTTCAACTCTGCTTAGGAAACTGACCAGAACAGTAGCTTCTCTTCAGTCCAATACACTGTACTTGCTGGGAACAGACGCGAGTGCTATTTGCACTGTGTATGGCAATGGGAGCGCAATAGTGACTCTTCTTAGCAGAAAACAACTCTTGCTCGTAGGACCAGAAACTGCATGGGATTCAACTCCGTTTAGGACTGGGAAACAAACGCTAGCTCGCCTTGCAAGAAACACACTGTGCTTTTGAGAAAACAGCACTCTTCTACTCTCCTGTGTTTCCTATAGGGCCAGAACAGTGAGCTTGCTCAGAACAAAAGAACTGTGCTTCCTACACACACGGGGCATATCTAGTTCAACTCTGCTTAGGAAACTGACCAGAACAATAGATTCTCTTCAGTCCAATACACTGTACTTGCTGGGAACAGACGCGAGTGCTATTTGCACTGTGTATGGCAATGGGAGCGCAATAGTGACTCTTCTTAGCAGAAAACAACTCTTGCTCGTAGGACCAGAAACTGCATGGGATTCAACTCCGTTTAGGACTGGGAAACAAACGCTAGCTCGCCTTGCAAGAAACACACTCTGCTTTTGAGAAAACAGCACTCTTCTACTCTCCTGTGTTTCCTATAGGGCCAGAACAGTGAGCTTGCTCAGAACAAAAGAACTGTGCTTCCTACACACACGGGGCATATCTAGTTCAACACTGCTTAGGAAACTGACCAGAACAGTAGCTTCTCTTCAGTCCAATACACTGTACTTGCTGGGAACAGACGTGAGTGCTATTTGCACTGTGTATGGCAATGGGAGCGCAATAGTGACTCTTCTTAGCAGAAAACAACTCTTGCTCGTAGGACCAGAATCTGCATGGGATTCAACTCCGTTTAGGACTGGGAAACAAACGCTAGCTCGCCTTGCAAGAAACACACTCTGCTTTTGAGAAAACAGCACTCTTCTACTCTCCTGTGTTTCCTATAGGGCCAGAACAGTGAGCTTGCTCAGAACCAAAGAACTGTGCTTCCTACACACACGGGGCATATCTAGTTCAACTCTGCTTAGGAAACTGACCAGAACAGTAGCTTCTCTTCAGTCCAATACACTGTACTTGCTGGGAACAGACGCGAGTGCTATTTGCACTGTGTATGGCAATGGGAGCGCAATAGTGACTCTTCTTAGCAGAAAACAACTCTTGCTCGTAGGACCAGAAACTGCATGGGATTCTACTCCGTTTAGGACTGGGAAACAAACGCTAGCTCGCCTTGCAAGAAACACACTCTGCTTTTGAGAAAACAGCACTCTTCTACTCTCCTGTGTTTCCTATAGGGCCAGAACAGTGAGCTTGCTCAGAACAAAAGAACTGTGCTTCCTACACACACGGGGCATATCTAGTTCAACTCTGCTTAGGAAACTGACCAGAACAGTAGCTTCTCTTCAGTCCAATACACTGTACTTGCTGGGAACAGACGCGAGTGCTATTTGCACTGTGTATGGCAATGGGAGCGCAATAGTGACTCTTCTTAGCAGAAAACAACTCTTGCTCGTAGGACCAGAAACTGCATGTGATTCTACTCGGTTTAGGACTGGGAAACAAACGCTAGCTCGCCTTGCAAGAAACACACTCTGCTTTTGAGAAAACAGCACTCTTCTACTCTCCTGTGTTTCCTATAGGGCCAGAACAGTGAGCTTGCTCAGAACAAAAGAACTGTGCTTCCTACACACACGGGGCATATCTAGTTCAACTCTGCTTAGGAAACTGACCAGAACAGTAGCTTCTCTTCAGTCCAATACACTGTACTTGCTGGGAACAGACGCGAGTGCTATTTGCACTGTGTATGGCAATGGGAGCGCAATAGTGACTCTTCTTAGCAGAAAACAACTCTTGCTCGTAGGACCAGAAACTGCATGGGATTCTACTCCGTTTAGGACTGGGAAACAAACGCTAGCTCGCCTTGCAAGAAACACACTCTGCTTTTGAGAAAACAGCACTCTTCTACTCTCCTGTGTTTCCTATAGGGCCAGAACAGTGAGCTTGCTCAGAACAAAAGAACTGTGCTTCCTACACACACGGGGCATATCTAGTTCAACTCTGCTTAGGAAACTGACCAGAACAGTAGCTTCTCTTCAGTCCAATTCACTGTACTTGCTGGGAACAGACGCGAGTGCTATTTGCACTGTGTATGGCAATGGGAGCGCAATAGTGACTCTTCTTAGCAGAAAACAACTCTTGCTCGTAGGACCAGAAACTGCATGGGATTCAACTCCGTTTAGGACTGGGAAACAAACGCTAGCTCGCCTTGCAAGAAACACACTCTGCTTTTGAGAAAACAGCACTCTTCTACTCTCCTGTGTTTCCTATAGGGCCAGAACAGTGAGCTTGCTCAGAACCAAAGAACTGTGCTTCCTACACACACGGGGCATATCTAGTTCAACTCTGCTTAGGAAACTGACCAGAACAGTAGCTTCTCTTCAGTCCAATACACTGTACTTGCTGGGAACAGACGCGAGTGCTGTTTGCACTGTGTATGGCAATGGGAGCGCAATAGTGACTCTTCTTAGCAGAAAACAACTCTTGCTCGTAGGACCAGAAACTGCATGGGATTCTACTCCGTTTAGGACTGGGAAACAAACGCTAGCTCGCCTTGCAAGAAACACACTCTGCTTTTGAGAAAACAGCACTCTTCTACTCTCCTGTGTTTCCTATAGGGCCAGAACAGTGAGCTTGCTCAGAACAAAAGAACTGTGCTTCCTACACACACGGGGCATATCTAGTTCAACTCTGCTTAGGAAACTGACCAGAACAGTAGCTTCTCTTCAGTCCAATACACTGTACTTGCTGGGAACAGACGCGAGTGCTATTTGCACTGTGTATGGCAATGGGAGCACAATAGTGACTCTTCTTAGCAGAAAACAACTCTTGCTCGTAGGACCAGAAACTGCATGGGATTCAACTCCGTTTAGGACTGGGAAACAAACGCTAGCTCGCCTTGCAAGAAACACACTCTGCTTTTGAGAAAACAGCACTCTTCTACTCTCCTGTGTTTCCTATAGGGCCAGAACAGTGAGCTTGCTCAGAACAAAAGAACTGTGCTTCCTACACACACGGGGCATATCTAGTTCAACTCTCCTTAGGAAACTGACCAGAACAGTAGCTTCTCTTCAGTCCAATACACTGTACTTGCTGGGAACAGACGCGAGTGCTATTTGCACTGTGTATGGCAATGGGAGCGCAATAGTGACTCTTCTTAGCAGAAAACAACTCTTGCTCGTAGGACCAGAAACTGCATGTGATTCTACTCGGTTTAGGACTGGGAAACAAACGCTAGCTCGCCTTGCAAGAAACACACTCTGCTTTTGAGAAAACAGCACTCTTCTACTCTCCTGTGTTTCCTATAGGGCCAGAACAGTGAGCTTGCTCAGAACAAAAGAACTGTGCTTCCTACACACACGGGGCATATCTAGTTCAACTCTGCTTAGGAAACTGACAAGAACAGTAGCTTCTCTTCAGTCCAATACACTGTACTTGCTGGGAACAGACGCGAGTGCTATTTGCACTGTGTATGGCAATGGGAGCACAATAGTGACTCTTCTAAGCAGAAAACAACTCTTGCTCGTAGGACCAGAAACTGCATGGGATTCAACTCCCTTTAGGACTGGGAAACAAACGCTAGCTCGCCTTGCAAGAAACACACTCTGCTTTTGAGAAAACAGCACTCTTCTACTCTCCTGTGTTTCCTATAGGGCCAGAACAGTGAGCTTGCTCAGAACAAAAGAACTGTGCTTCCTACACACACGGGGCATATCTAGTTCAACTCTGCTTAGGAAACTGACCGGAACAGTAGCTTCTCTTCAGTCCAATACACTGTACTTGCTGGGAACAGACGCGAGTGCTATTTGCACTGTGTATGGCAATGGGAGCGCAATAGTGACTCTTCTTAGCAGAAAACAACTCTTGCTCGTAGGACCAGAAACTGCATGGGATTCAACTCCGTTTAGGACTGGGAAACAAACGCTAGCTCGCCTTGCAAGAAACACACTCTGCTTTTGAGAAAACAGCACTCTTCTACTCTCCTGTGTTTCCTATAGGGCCAGAACAGTGAGCTTGCTCAGAACAAAAGAACTGTGCTTCCTACACACACGGGGCATATCTAGTTCAACTCTGCTTAGGAAACTGACCAGAACAGTAGCTTCTCTTCAGTCCAATACACTGTACTTGCTGGGAACAGACGCGAGTGCTGTTTGCACTGTGTATGGCAATGGGAGCACAATAGTGACTCTTCTTAGCAGAAAACAACTCTTGCTCGTAGGACCAGAAACTGCATGGGATTCTACTCCGTTTAGGACTGGGAAACAAACGCTAGCTCGCCTTGCAAGAAACACACTCTGCTTTTGAGAAAACAGCACTCTTCTACTCTCCTGTGTTTCCTATAGGGCCAGAACAGTGAGCTTGCTCAGAACAAAAGAACTGTGCTTCCTACACACACGGGGCATATCTAGTTCAACTCTGCTTAGGAAACTGACCAGAACAGTAGCTTCTCTTCAGTCCAATACACTGTACTTGCTGGGAACAGACGCGAGTGCTATTTGCACTGTGTATGGCAATGGGAGCACAATAGTGACTCTTCTTAGCAGAAAACAACTCTTGCTCGTAGGACCAGAAACTGCATGGGATTCAACTCCGTTTAGGACTGGGAAACAAACGCTAGCTCGCCTTGCAAGAAACACACTCTGCTTTTGAGAAAACAGCACTCTTCTACTCTCCTGTGTTTCCTATAGGGCCAGAACAGTGAGCTTGCTCAGAACAAAAGAACTGTGCTTCCTACACACACGGGGCATATCTAGTTCAACTCTGCTTAGGAAACTGACCAGAACAGTAGCTTCTCTTCAGTCCAATACACTGTACTTGCTGGGAACAGACGCGAGTGCTATTTGCACTGTGTATGGCAATGGGAGCGCAATAGTGACTCTTCTTAGCAGAAAACAACTCTTGCTCGTAGGACCAGAAACTGCATGTGATTCTACTCGGTTTAGGACTGGGAAACAAACGCTAGCTCGCCTTGCAAGAAACACACTCTGCTTTTGAGAAAACAGCACTCTTCTACTCTCCTGTGTTTCCTATAGGGCCAGAACAGTGAGCTTGCTCAGAACAAAAGAACTGTGCTTCCTACACACACGGGGCATATCTAGTTCAACTCTGCTTAGGAAACTGACCAGAACAGTAGCTTCTCTTCAGTCCAATACACTGTACTTGCTGGGAACAGACGCGAGTGCTATTTGCACTGTGTATGGCAATGGGAGCACAATAGTGACTCTTCTAAGCAGAAAACAACTCTTGCTCGTAGGACCAGAAACTGCATGGGATTCAACTCCGTTTAGGACTGGGAAACAAACGCTAGCTCGCCTTGCAAGAAACACACTCTGCTTTTGAGAAAACAGCACTCTTCTACTCTCCTGTGTTTCCTATAGGGCCAGAACAGTGAGCTTGCTCAGAACCAAAGAACTGTGCTTCCTACACACACGGGGCATATCTAGTTCAACTCTGCTTAGGAAACTGACCGGAACAGTAGCTTCTCTTCAGTCCAATACACTGTACTTGCTGGGAACAGACGCGAGTGCTATTTGCACTGTGTATGGCAATGGGAGCGCAATAGTGACTCTTCTTAGCAGAAAACAACTCTTGCTCGTAGGACCAGAAACTGCATGGGATTCAACTCCGTTTAGGACTGGGAAACAAACGCTAGCTCGCCTTGCAAGAAACACACTCTGCTTTTGAGAAAACAGCACTCTTCTACTCTCCTGTGTTTCCTATAGGGCCAGAACAGTGAGCTTGCTCAGAACCAAAGAACTGTGCTTCCTACACACACGGGGCATATCTAGTTCAACTCTGCTTAGAAAACTGACCAGAACAGTAGCTTCTCTTCAGTCCAATACACTGTACTTGCTGGGAACAGACGCGAGTGCTATTTGCACTGTGTATGGCAATGGGAGCGCAATAGTGACTCTTCTTAGCAGAAAACAACTCTTGCTCGTAGGACCAGAAACTGCATGGGATTCAACTCCGTTTAGGACTGGGAAACAAACGCTAGCTCGCCTTGCAAGAAACACACTCTGCTTTTGAGAAAACAGCACTCTTCTACTCTCCTGTGTTTCCTATAGGGCCAGAACAGTGAGCTTGCTCAGAACAAAAGAACTGTGCTTCCTACACACACGGGGCATATCTAGTTCAACTCTGCTTAGGAAACTGACCAGAACAGTAGCTTCTCTTCAGTCCAATACACTGTACTTGCTGGGAACAGACGCGAGTGCTATTTGCACTGTGTATGGCAATGGGAGCGCAATAGTGACTCTTCTTAGCAGAAAACAACTCTTGCTCGTAGGACCAGAAACTGCATGGGATTCTACTCCGTTTAGGACTGGGAAACAAACGCTAGCTCGCCTTGCAAGAAACACACTCTGCTTTTGAGAAAACAGCACTCTTCTACTCTCCTGTGTTTCCTATAGGGCCAGAACAGTGAGCTTGCTCAGAACAAAAGAACTGTGCTTCCTACACACACGGGGCATATCTAGTTCAACTCTGCTTAGGAAACTGACCAGAACAGTAGCTTCTCTTCAGTCCAATACACTGTACTTGCTGGGAACAGACGCGAGTGCTATTTGCACTGTGTATGGCAATGGGAGCGCAATAGTGACTCTTCTTAGCAGAAAACAACTCTTGCTCGTAGGACCAGAATCTGCATGGGATTCAACTCCGTTTAGGACTGGGAAACAAACGCTAGCTCGCCTTGCAAGAAACACACTCTGCTTTTGAGAAAACAGCACTCTTCTACTCTCCTGTGTTTCCTATAGGGCCAGAACAGTGAGCTTGCTCAGAACAAAAGAACTGTGCTTCCTACACACACGGGGCATATCTAGTTCAACTCTGCTTAGGAAACTGACCAGAACAGTAGCTTCTCTTCAGTCCAATACACTGTACTTGCTGGGAACAGACGCGAGTGCTGTTTGCACTGTGTATGGCAATGGGAGCGCAATAGTGACTCTTCTTAGCAGAAAACAACTCTTGCTCGTAGGACCAGAAACTGCATGGGATTCTACTCCGTTTAGGACTGGGAAACAAACGCTAGCTCACCTTGCAAGAAACACACTCTGCTTTTGAGAAAACAGCACTCTTCTACTCTCCTGTGTTTCCTATAGGGCCAGAACAGTGAGCTTGCTCAGAACAAAAGAACTGTGCTTCCTACACACACGGGGCATATCTAGTTCAACTCTGCTTAGGAAACTGACCAGAACAGTAGCTTCTCTTCAGTCCAATACACTGTACTTGCTGGGAACAGACGCGAGTGCTATTTGCACTGTGTATGGCAATGGGAGCACAATAGTGACTCTTCTTAGCAGAAAACAACTCTTGCTCGTAGGACCAGAAACTGCATGGGATTCAACTCCGTTTAGGACTGGGAAACAAACGCTAGCTCGCCTTGCAAGAAACACACTCTGCTTTTGAGAAAACAGCACTCTTCTACTCTCCTGTGTTTCCTATAGGGCCAGAACAGTGAGCTTGCTCAGAACAAAAGAACTGTGCTTCCTACACACACGGGGCATATCTAGTTCAACTCTGCTTAGGAAACTGACCAGAACAGTAGCTTCTCTTCAGTCCAATACACTGTACTTGCTGGGAACAGACGCGAGTGCTATTTGCACTGTGTATGGCAATGGGAGCGCAATAGTGACTCTTCTTAGCAGAAAACAACTCTTGCTCGTAGGACCAGAAACTGCATGGGATTCAACTCCGTTGAGGACTGGGAAACAAACGCTAGCTCGCCTTGCAAGAAACACACTCTGCTTTTGATAAAACAGCACTCTTCTACTCTCCTGTGTTTCCTATAGGGCCAGAACAGTGAGCTTGCTCAGAACAAAAGAACTGTGCTTCCTACACACACGGGGCATATCTAATTCAACTCTGCTTAGGAAACTGACCAGAACAGTAGCTTCTCTTCAGTCCAATACACTGTACTTGCTGGGAACAGACGCGAGTGCTATTTGCACTGTGTATGGCAATGGGAGCGCAATAGTGACTCTTCTTAGCAGAAAACAACTCTTGCTCGTAGGACCAGAAACTGCATGGGATTCAACTCCGTTTAGGACTGGGAAACAAACGCTAGCTCGCCTTGCAAGAAACACACTCTGCTTTTGAGAAAACAGCACTCTTCTACTCTCCTGTGTTTCCTATAGGGCCAGAACAGTGAGCTTGCTCAGAACCAAAGAACTGTGCTTCCTACACACACGGGGCATATCTAGTTCAACTCGGCTTAGGAAACTGACCAGAACAGTAGCTTCTCTTCAGTCCAATACACTGTACTTGCTGGGAACAGACGCGAGTGCTATTTGCACTGTGTATGGCAATGGGAGCGCAATAGTGACTCTTCTTAGCAGAAAACAACTCTTGCTCGTAGGACCAGAAACTGCATGGGATTCAACTCCGATTAGGACTGGGAAACAAACGCTAGCTCGCCTTGCAAGAAACACACTCTGCTTTTGAGAAAACAGCACTCTTCTACTCTCCTGTGTTTCCTATAGGGCCAGAACAGTGAGCTTGCTCAGAACAAAATAACTGTGCTTCCTACACACACGGGGCATATCTAGTTCAACTCTGCTTAGGAAACTGACAAGAACAGTAGCTTCTCTTATCCAATACACTGTACTTGCTGGGAACAGACGCGAGTGCTATTTGCATTGTGTATGGCAATGGGAGCGCAATAGTGACTCTTCTTAGCAGAAAACAACTCTTGCTCGTAGGACCAGAATCTGCATGGGATTCTACTCCGTTTAGGACTGGGAAACAAACGCTAGCTCGCCTTGCAAGAAACAAACTCTGCTTTTGAGAAAACAGCACTCTTCTACTCTCCTGTGTTTCCTATAGGGCCAGAACAGTGAGCTTGCTCAGAACAAAAGAACTGTGCTTCCTACACACACGGGGCATATCTAGTTCAACTCTGCTTAGGAAACTGACCAGAACAGTAGCTTCTCTTCAGTCCAATACACTGTACTTGCTGGGAACAGACGCGAGTGCTATTTGCACTGTGTATGGCAATGGGAGCGCAAGAGTGACTCTTCTTAGCAGAAAACAACTCTTGCTCGTAGGACCAGAAACTGCATGGGATTCAACTCCGTTTAGGACTGGGAAACAAACGCTAGCTCGCCTTGCAAGAAACACACTCTGCTTTTGAGAAAACAGCACTCTTCTACTCTCCTGTGTTTCCTATTGGGCCAGAACAGTGAGCTTGCTCAGAACAAAAGAACTGTGCTTCCTACACACACGGGGCATATCTAGTTCAACTCTGCTTAGGAAACTGACCAGAACAGTAGCTTCTCTTCAGTCCAATACACTGTACTTGCTGGGAACAGACGTGAGTGCTATTTGCACTGTGTATGGCAATGGGAGAGCAATAGTGACTCTTCTTAGCAGAAAACAACTCTTGCTCGTAGGACCAGAAACTGCATGGGATTCAACTCCGTTTAGGACTGGCAAACAAACGCTAGCTCGCCTTGCAAGAAACACACTCTGCTTTTGAGAAAACAGCACTCTTCTACTCTCCTGTGTTTCCTATAGGGCCAGAACAGTGAGCTTGCTCAGAACCAAAGAACTGTGCTTCCTACACACACGGGGCATATCTAGTTCAACTCTGCTTAGGAAACTGATCAGAACAGTAGCTTCTCTTCAGTCCAATACACTGTACTTGCTGGGAACAGACGCGAGTGCTATTTGCACTGTGTATGGCAATGGGAGCGCAATAGTGACTCTTCTTAGCAGAAAACAACTCTTGCTCGTAGGACCAGAAACTGCATGGGATTCTACTCCGTTTAGGATTGGGAAACAAACGCTAGCTCGCCTTGCAAGAAACACACTCTGCTTTTGAGAAAACAGCACTCTTCTACTCTCCTGTGTTTCCTATAGGGCCGGAACAGTGAGCTTGCTCGGAACAAAAGAACTGTGCTTCCTACACACACGGGGCATATCTAGTTCAACTCTGCTTAGGAAACTGACCAGAACAGTAGCTTCTCTTCAGTCCAATACACTGTACTTGCTGGGAACAGACGCGAGTGCTATTTGCACTGTGTATGGCAATGGGAGTGCAATAGTGACTCTTCTTAGCAGAAAACAACTCTTGCTCGTAGGACCAGAATCTGCACGGGATTCTACTCCGTTTAGGACTGGGAAACAAACGCTAGCTCGCCTTGCAAGAAACACACTCTGCTTTTGAGAAAACAGCACTCTTCTACTCTCCTGTGTTTCCTATAGGGCCAGAACAGTGAGCTTGCTCAGAACCAAAGAACTGTGCTTCCTACACACACGGGGCATATCTAGTTCAACTCTGCTTAGGAAACTGACCAGAACAGTAGCTTCTCTTCAGTCCAATACACTGTACTTGCTGGGAACAGACGCGAGTGTTATTTGCACTGTGTATGGCAATGGGAGCGCAATAGTGACTCTTCTTAGCAGAAAACAACTCTTGCTCGTAGGACCAGAAACTGCATGGGATTCAACTCCGTTTAGGACTGGGAAACAAACGCTAGCTCGCCTTGCAAGAAACACACTCTGCTTTTGAGAAAACAGCACTCTTCTACTCTCCTGTGTTTCCTATAGGGCCAGAACAGTGAGCTTGCTCAGAACAAAAGAACTGTGCTTCCTACACACACGGGGCATATCTAGTTCAACTCTGCTTAGGAAACTGACCAGAACAGTAGCTTCTCTTCAGTCCAATACACTGTACTTGCTGGGAACAGACGCGAGTGCTATTTGCACTGTGTATGGCAATGGGAGCGCAATAGTGACTCTTCTTAGCAGAAAACAACTCTTGCTCGTAGGACCACAAACTGCATGGGATTCAACTCCGTTTAGGACTGGGAAACAAACGCTAGCTCGCCTTGCAAGAAACACACTCTGCTTTTGAGAAAACAGCACTCTTCTACTCTCCTGTGTTTCCTATAGGGCCAGAACAGTGAGCTTGCTCAGAACAAAAGAACTGTGCTTCCTACACACACGGGGCATATCTAGTTCAACTCTGCTTAGGAAACTGACCAGAACAGTAGCTTCTCTTCAGTCCAATACACTGTACTTGCTGGGAACAGACGCGAGTGCTATTTGCACTGTGTATGGCAATGGGAGCGCAATAGTGACTCTTCTTAGCAGAAAACAACTCTTGCTCGTAGGACCAGAATCTGCATGGGATTCAACTCCGTTTAGGACTGGGAAACAAACGCTAGCTCGCCTTGCAAGAAACACACTCTGCTTTTGAGAAAACAGCACTCTTCTACTCTCCTGTGTTTCCTATAGGGCCAGAACAGTGAGCTTGCTCAGAACCAAAGAACTGTGCTTCCTACACACACGGGGCATATCTAGTTCAACTTTGCTTAGGAAACTGACCAGAACAGTAGCTTCTCTTCAGTCCAATACACTGTACTTGCTGGGAACAGACGCGAGTGCTATTTGCACTGTGTATGGCAATGGGAGCGCAATAGTGACTCTTCTTAGCAGAAAACAACTCTTGCTCATAGGACCAGAATCTGCATGGGATTCAACTCCGTTTAGGACTGGGAAACAAACGCTAGCTCGCCTTGCAAGAAACACACTCTGCTTTTGAGAAAACAGCACTCTTCTACTCTCCTGTGTTTCCTATAGGGCCAGAACAGTGAGCTTGCTCGGAACAAAAGAACTGTGCTTCCTACACACACGGGGCATATCTAGTTCAACTCTGCTTAGGAAACTGACCAGAACAGTAGCTTCTCTTCAGTCCAATACACTGTACTTGCTGGGAACAGACGCGAGTGCTGTTTGCACTGTGTATGGCAATGGGAGCGCAATAGTGACTCTTCTTAGCAGAAAACAACTCTTGCTCGTAGGACCAGAAACTGTATGGGATTCAACTCCGTTTAGGACTGGGAAACAAACGCTAGCTCGCCTTGCAAGAAACACACTCTGCTTTTGAGAAAACAGCACTCTTCTACTCTCCTGTGTTTCCTATAGGGCCAGAACAGTGAGCTTGCTCAGAACCAAAGAACTGTGCTTCCTACACACAAGGGGCATATCTAGTTCAACTCTGCTTAGGAAACTGACCAGAACAGTAGCTTCTCTTCAGTCCAATACACTGTACTTGCTGGGAACAGACGCGAGTGCTATTTGCACTGTGTATGGCAATGGGAGCACAATAGTGACTCTTCTTAGCAGAAAACAACTCTTGCTCGTAGGACCAGAAACTGCATGGGATTCTACTCCGTTTAGGACTGGGAAACAAACACTAGCTCGCCTTGCAAGAAACACACTCTGCTTTTGAGAAAACAGCACTCTTCTACTCTCCTGTGTTTCCAATAGGGCCAGAACAGTGAGCTTGCTCAGAACAAAAGAACTGTGCTTCCTACACACACGGGGCATATCTAGTTCAACTCTGCTTAGGAAACTGACCAGAACAGTAGCTTCTCTTCAGTCCAATACACTGTACTTGCTGGGAACAGACGCGAGTGCTATTTGCATTGTGTATGGCAATGGGAGCGCAATAGTGACTCTTCTTAGCAGAAAACAACTCTTGCTCGTAGGACCAGAAACTGCATGGGATTCAACTCCGTTTAGGACTGGGAAACAAACGCTAGCTCGCCTTGCAAGAAACACACTCTGCTTTTGAGAAAACAGCACTCTTCTACTCTCCTGTGTTTCCTATAGGGCCAGAACAGTGAGCTTGCTCAGAACCAAAGAACTGTGCTTCCTACACACACGGGGCATATCTAGTTCAACTCTGCTTAGGAAACTGACCGGAACAGTAGCTTCTCTTCAGTCCAATACACTGTACTTGCTGGGAACAGACGCGAGTGCTATTTGCACTGTGTATGGCAATGGGAGCGCAATAGTGACTCTTCTTAGCAGAAAACAACTCTTGCTCGTAGGACCAGAAACTGCATGGGATTCAACTCCGTTTAGGACTGGGAAACAAACGCTAGCTCGCCTTGCAAGAAACACACTCTGCTTTTGAGAAAACAGCACTCTTCTACTCTCCTGTGTTTCCTATAGGGCCTGAACAGTGAGCTTGCTCAGAACAAAAGAACTGTGCTTCCTACACACACGGGGCATATCTAGTTCAACTCTGCTTAGGAAACTGACCAGAACAGTAGCTTCTCTTCAGTCCAATACACTGTACTTGCTGGGAACAGACGCGAGTGCTATTTGCACTGTGTATGGCAATGGGAGCGCAATAGTGACTCTTCTTAGCAGAAAACAACTCTTGCTCGTAGGACCAGAATCTGCATGGGATTCTACTCCGTTTAGGACTGGGAAACAAACGCTAGCTCGCCTTGCAAGAAACAAACTCTGCTTTTGAGAAAACAGCACTCTTCTACTCTCCTGTGTTTCCTATAGGGCCAGAACAGTGAGCTTGCTCAGAACCAAAGAACTGTGCTTCCTACACACACGGGGCATATCTAGTTCAACTCTGCTTAGGAAACTGACCAGAACAGTAGCTTCTCTTCAGTCCAATACACTGTACTTGCTGGGAACAGACGCGAGTGCTATTTGCACTGTGTATGGCAATGGGAGCGCAATAGTGACTCTTCTTAGCAGAAAACAACTCTTGCTCGTAGGACCAGAAACTGCATGGGATTCAACTCCGTTTAGGACTGGGAAACAAACGCTAGCTCGCCTTGCAAGAAACACACTCTGCTTTTGAGAAAACAGCACTCTTCTACTCTCCTGTGTTTCCTATAGGGCCAGAACAGTGAGCTTGCTCAGAACAAAAGAACTGTGCTTCCTACACACACGGGGCATATCTAGTTCAACTCTGCTTAGGAAACTGACCAGAACAGTAGCTTCTCTTCAGTCCAATACACTGTACTTGCTGGGAACAGACGCGAGTGCTATTTGCACTGTGTATGGCAATGGGAGCGCAATAGTGACTCTTCTTAGCAGAAAACAACTCTTGCTCGTAGGACCAGAATCTGCATGGGATTCAACTCCGTTTAGGACTGGGAAACAAACGCTAGCTCGCCTTGCAAGAAACACACTCTGCTTTTGAGAAAACAGCACTCTTCTACTCTCCTGTGTTTCCTATAGGGCCAGAACAGTGAGCTTGCTCAGAACAAAAGAACTGTGCTTCCTACACACACGGGGCATATCTAGTTCAACTCTGCTTAGGAAACTGACCAGAACAGTAGCTTCTCTTCAGTCCAATACACTGTACTTGCTGGGAACAGACGCGAGTGCTATTTGCACTGTGTATGGCAATGGGAGCGCAATAGTGACTCTTCTTAGCAGAAAACAACTCTTGCTCGTAGGACCAGAAACTGCATGGGATTCTACTCCGTTTAGGACTGGGAAACAAACGCTAGCTCGCCTTGCAAGAAACACACTCTGCTTTTGAGAAAACAGCACTCTTCTACTCTCCTGTGTTTCCTATAGGGCCAGAACAGTGAGCTTGCTCAGAACAAAAGAACTGTGCTTCCTACACACACGGGGCATATCTAGTTCAACTCTGCTTAGGAAACTGACCAGAACAGTAGCTTCTCTTCAGTCCAATACACTGTACTTGCTGGGAACAGACGCGAGTGCTATTTGCACTGTGTATGGCAATGGGAGCGCAATAGTGACTCTTCTTAGCAGAAAACAACTCTTGCTCGTAGGACCAGAAACTGCATGGGATTCAACTCCGTTTAGGACTGGGAAACAAACGCTAGCTCGCCTTGCAAGAAACACACTCTGCTTTTGAGAAAACAGCACTCTTCTACTCTCCTGTGTTTCCTATAGGGCCAGAACAGTGAGCTTGCTCAGAACAAAAGAACTGTGCTTCCTACACACACGGGGCATATCTAGTTCAACTCTGCTTAGGAAACTGACCAGAACAGTAGCTTCTCTTCAGTCCAATACACTGTACTTGCTGGGAACAGACGCGAGTGCTGTTTGCACTGTGTATGGCAATGGGAGCGCAATAGTGACTCTTCTTAGCAGAAAACAACTCTTGCTCGTAGGACCAGAAACTGCATGGGATTCAACTCTGTTTAGGACTGGCAAACAAACGCTAGCTCGCCTTGCAAGAAACACACTCTGCTTTTGAGAAAACAGCACTCTTCTACTCTCCTGTGTTTCCTATAGGGCCAGAACAGTGAGCTTGCTCAGAACAAAAGAACTGTGCTTCCTACACACACGGGGCATATCTAGTTCAACTCTGCTTAGGAAACTGACCAGAACAGTAGCTTCTCTTCAGTCCAATACACTGTACTTGCTGGGAACAGACGCGAGTGCTATTTGCACTGTGTATGGCAATGGGAGCGCAATAGTGACTCTTCTTAGCAGAAAACAACTCTTGCTCGTAGGACCAGAAACTGCATGGGATTCAACTCCGTTTAGGACTGGGAAACAAACGCTAGCTCGCCTTACAAGAAACACACTCTGCTTTTGAGAAAACAGCACTCTTCTACTCTCCTGTGTTTCCTATAGGGCCAGAACAGTGAGCTTGCTCAGAACAAAAGAACTGTGCTTCCTACACACACGGGGCATATCTAGTTCACCTCTGCTTAGGAAACTGACAAGAACAGTAGCTTCTCTTCAGTCCAATACACTGTACTTGCTGGGAACAGACGCGAGTGCTATTTGCACTGTGTATGGCAATGGGAGCGCAATAGTGACTCTTCTTAGCAGAAAACAACTCTTGCTCGTAGGACCAGAAACTGCATGGGATTCAACTCCGTTTAGGACTGGGAAACAAACGCTAGCTCGCCTTGCAAGAAACACACTCTGCTTTTGAGAAAACAGCACTCTTCTACTCTCCTGTGTTTCCTATAGGGCCAGAACAGTGAGCTTGCTCAGAACAAAAGAACTGTGCTTCCTACACACACGGGGCATATCTAGTTCAACTCTGCTTAGGAAACTGACCAGAACAGTAGCTTCTCTTCAGTCCAATACACTGTACTTGCTGGGAACAGACGCGAGTGCTATTTGCACTGTGTATGGCAATGGGAGCGCAATAGTGACTCTTCTTAGCAGAAAACAACTCTTGCTCGTAGGACCAGAATCTGCATGGGATTCAACTCCGTTTAGGACTGGGAAACAAACGCTAGCTCGCCTTGCAAGAAACACACTCTGCTTTTGAGAAAACAGCACTCTTCTACTCTCCTGTGTTTCCTATAGGGCCAGAACAGTGAGCTTGCTCAGAACAAAAGAACTGTGCTTCCTACACACACGGGGCATATCTAGTTCAACTCTGCTTAGGAAACTGACCAGAACAGTAGCTTCTCTTCAGTCCAATACACTGTACTTGCTGGGAACAGACGCGAGTGCTATATGCACTGTGTATGGCAATGGGAGCGCAATAGTGACTCTTCTTAGCAGAAAACAACTCTTGCTCGTAGGACCAGAATCTGCATGGGATTCAACTCCGTTTAGGACTGGGAAACAAACGCTAGCTCGCCTTGCAAGAAACACACTCTGCTTTTGAGAAAACAGCACTCTTCTACTCTCCTGTGTTTCCTATAGGGCCAGAACAGTGAGCTTGCTCAGAACAAAAGAACTGTGCTTCCTACACACACGGGGCATATCTAGTTCAACTCTGCTTAGGAAACTGACCAGAACAGTAGCTTCTCTTCAGTCCAATACACTGTACTTGCTGGGAACAGACGCGAGTGCTGTTTGCACTGTGTATGGCAATGGGAGCGCAATAGTGACTCTTCTTAGCAGAAAACAACTCTTGCTCGTAGGACCAGAAACTGCATGGGATTCTACTCCGTTTAGGACTGGGAAACAAACGCTAGCTCGCCTTGCAAGAAACACACTCTGCTTTTGAGAAAACAGCACTCTTCTACTCTCCTGTGTTTCCTATAGGGCCAGAACAGTGAGCTTGCTCAGAACAAAATAACTGTGCTTCCTACACACACGGGGCATATCTAGTTCAACTCTGCTTAGGAAACTGACCAGAACAGTAGCTTCTCTTCAGTCCAATACACTGTACTTGCTGGGAACAGACGCGAGTGCTATTTGCACTGTGTATGGCAATGGGAGCGCAATAGTGACTCTTCTTAGCAGAAAACAACTCTTGCTCGTAGGACCAGAAACTGCATGGGATTCAACTCCGTTTAGGACTGGGAAACAAACGCTAGCTCGCCTTGCAAGAAACACACTCTGCTTTTGAGAAAACAGCACTCTTCTACTCTCCTGTGTTTCCTATAGGGCCAGAACAGTGAGCTTGCTCAGAACAAAAGAACTGTGCTTCCTACACACACGGGGCATATCTAGTTCAACTCTGCTTAGGAAACTGACCAGAACAGTAGCTTCTCTTCAGTCCAATACACTGTACTTGCTGGGAACAGACGCGAGTGCTATTTGCACTGTGTATGGCAATGGGAGCGCAATAGTGACTCTTCTTAGCAGAAAACAACTCTTGCCTGTAGGACCAGAAACTGCATGGGATTCAACTCCGTTTAGGACTGGGAAACAAACGCTAGCTCGCCTTGCAAGAAACACACTCTGCTTTTGAGAAAACAGCACTCTTCTACTCTCCTGTGTTTCCTATAGGGCCAGAACAGTGAGCTTGCTCAGAACAAAAGAACTGTCCTTCCTACACACACGGGGCATATCTAGTTCAACTCTGCTTAGGAAACTGACCAGAACAGTAGCTTCTCTTCAGTCCAATACACTGTACTTGCTGGGAACAGACGCGAGTGCTATTTGCACTGTGTATGGCAATGGGAGCGCAATAGTGACTCTTCTTAGCAGAAAACAACTCTTGCTCGTAGGACCAGAAACTGCATGGGATTCAACTCCGTTTAGGACTGGGAAACAAACGCTAGCTCGCCTTGCAAGAAACACACTCTGCTTTTGAGAAAACAGCACTCTTCTACTCTCCTGTGTTTCCTATAGGGCCAGAACAGTGAGCTTGCTCAGAACAAAAGAACTGTGCTTCCTACACACACGGGGCATATCTAGTTCAACTCTGCTTAGGAAACTGACCAGAACAGTAGCTTCTCTTCAGTCCAATACACTGTACTTGCTGGGAACAGACGCGAGTGCTATTTGCACTGTGTATGGCAATGGGAGCGCAATAGTGACTCTTCTTAGCAGAAAACAACTCTTGCTCGTAGGACCAGAAACTGCATGGGATTCAACTCCGTTTAGGACTGGGAAACAAACGCTAGCTCGCCTTGCAAGAAACAAACTCTGCTTTTGAGAAAACAGCACTCTTCTACTCTCCTGTGTTTCCTATAGGGCCAGAACAGTGAGCTTGCTCAGAACAAAAGAACTGTGCTTCCTACACACACGGGGCATATCTAGTTCAACTCTGCTTAGGAAACTGACCAGAACAGTAGCTTCTCTTCAGTCCAATACACTGTACTTGCTGGGAACAGACGCGAGTGCTATTTGCATTGTGTATGGCAATGGGAGCGCAATAGTGACTCTTCTTAGCAGAAAACAACTCTTGCTCGTAGGACCAGAATCTGCATGGGATTCTACTCCGTTTAGGACTGGGAAACAAACGCTAGCTCGCCTTGCAAGAAACACACTCTGCTTTTGAGAAAACAGCACTCTTCTACTCTCCTGTGTTTCCTATAGGGCCAGAACAGTGAGCTTGCTCAGAACCAAAGAACTGTGCTTCCTACACACACGGGGCATATCTAGTTCAACTCTGCTTAGGAAACTGACCAGAACAGTAGCTTCTCTTCAGTCCAATACACTGTACTTGCTGGGAATAGACGCGAGTGCTATTTGCACTGTGTATGGCAATGGGAGCGCAATAGTGACTCTTCTTAGCAGAAAACAACTCTTGCTCGTAGGACCAGAAACTGCATGGGATTCAACTCCGTTTAAGACTGGGAAACAAACGCTAGCTCGCCTTGCAAGAAACACACTCTGCTTTTGAGAAAACAGCACTCTTCTACTCTCCTGTGTTTCCTATAGGGCCAGAACAGTGAGCTTGCTCAGAACAAAAGAACTGTGCTTCCTACACACACGGGGCATATCTAGTTCAACTCTGCTTAGGAAACTGACCAGAACAGTAGCTTCTCTTCAGTCCAATACACTGTACTTGCTGGGAACAGACGCGAGTGCTATTTGCACTGTGTATGGCAATGGGAGCGCAATAGTGACTCTTCTTAGCAGAAAACAACTCTTGCTCGTAGGACCAGAAACTGCATGGGATTCAACTCCGTTTAGGACTGGGAAACAAACGCTAGCTCGCCTTGCAAGAAACACACTCTACTTTTGAGAAAACAGCACTCTTCTACTCTCCTGTGTTTCCTATAGGGCCAGAACAGTGAGCTTGCTCAGAACAAAAGAACTGTGCTTCCTACACACACGGGGCATATCTAGTTCAACTCTGCTTAGGAAACTGACCAGAACAGTAGCTTCTCTTCAGTCCAATACACTGTACTTGCTGGGAACAGACGCGAGTGCTGTTTGCACTGTGTATGGCAATGGGAGCGCAATAGTGACTCTTCTTAGCAGAAAACAACTCTTGCTCGTAGGACCAGATACTGCATGGGATTCTACTCCGTTTAGGACTGGGAAACAAACGCTAGCTCGCCTTGCAAAAAACACACTCTGCTTTTGAGAAAACAGCACTCTTCTACTCTCCTGTGTTTCCTATAGTGCCAGAACAGTGAGCTTGCTCAGAACCAAAGAACTGTGCTTCCTACACACACGGGGCATATCTAGTTCAACTCTGCTTAGGAAACTGACCAGAACAGTAGCTTCTCTTCAGTCCAATACACTGTACTTGCTGGGAACAGACGCGAGTGCTATTTGCACTGTGTATGGCAATGGGAGCGCAATAGTGACTCTTCTTAGCAGAAAACAACTCTTGCTCGTAGGACCAGAAACTGCATGGGATTCAACTCCGTTTAGGACTGGGAAACAAACGCTAGCTCGCCTTGCAAGAAACACACTCTACTTTTGAGAAAACAGCACTCTTCTACTCTCCTGTGTTTCCTATAGGGCCAGAACAGTGAGCTTGCTCAGAACAAAAGAACTGTGCTTCCTACACACACGGGGCATATCTAGTTCAACTCTGCTTAGGAAACTGACCAGAACAGTAGCTTCTCTTCAGTCCAATACACTGTACTTGCTGGGAACAGACGCGAGTGCTGTTTGCACTGTGTATGGCAATGGGAGCGCAATAGTGACTCTTCTTAGCAGAAAACAACTCTTGCTCGTAGGACCAGATACTGCATGGGATTCTACTCCGTTTAGGACTGGGAAACAAACGCTAGCTCGCCTTGCAAAAAACACACTCTGCTTTTGAGAAAACAGCACTCTTCTACTCTCCTGTGTTTCCTATAGTGCCAGAACAGTGAGCTTGCTCAGAACCAAAGAACTGTGCTTCCTACACACACGGGGCATATCTAGTTCAACTCTGCTTAGGAAACTGACCAGAACAGTAGCTTCTCTTCAGTCCAATACACTGTACTTGCTGGGAACAGACGCGAGTGCTATTTGCACTGTGTATGGCAATGGGAGCGCAATAGTGACTCTTCTTAGCAGAAAACAACTCTTGCTCGTAGGACCAGAAACTGCATGGGATTCAACTCCGTTTAGGACTGGGAAACAAACGCTAGCTCGCCTTGCAAGAAACACACTCTGCTTTTGAGAAAACAGCACTCTTCTACTCTCCTGTGTTTCCTATAGGGCCAGAACAGTGAGCTTGCTCAGAACCAAAGAACTGTGCTTCCTACACCCACGGGGCATATCTAGTTCAACTCTGCTTAGGAAACTGACCAGAACAGTAGCTTCTCTTCAGTCCAATACACTGTACTTGCTGGGAACAGACGCGAGTGCTATTTGCACTGTGTATGGCAATGGGAGCGCAATAGTGACTCTTCTTAGCAGAAAACAACTCTTGCTCGTAGGACCACAAACTGCATGGGATTCAACTCCGTTTAGGACTGGGAAACAAACGCTAGCTCGCCTTGCAAGAAACACACTCTGCTTTTGAGAAAACAGCACTCTTCTACTCTCCTGTGTTTCCTATAGGGCCAGAACAGTGAGCTTGCTCAGAACCAAAGAACTGTCCTTCCTACACACACGGGGCATATCTAGTTCAACTCTGCTTAGGAAACTGACCAGAACAGTAGCTTCTCTTCAGTCCAATACACTGTACTTGCTGGGAACAGACGCGAGTGCTATTTGCACTGTGTATGGCAATGGGAGCGCAATAGTGACTCTTCTTAGCAGAAAACAACTCTTGCTCGTAGGACCAGAAACTGCATGGGATTCAACTCCGTTTAGGACTGGGAAACAAACGCTAGCTCGCCTTGCAAGAAACACACTCTGCTTTTGAGAAAACAGCACTCTTCTACTCTCCTGTGTTTCCTATAGGGCCAGAACAGTGAGCTTGCTCAGAACAAAAGAACTGTGCTTCCTACACACACGGGGCATATCTAGTTCAACTCTGCTTAGGAAACTGACCAGAACAGTAGCTTCTCTTCAGTCCAATACACTGTACTTGCTGGGAACAGACGCGAGTGCTGTTTGCACTGTGTATGGCAATGGGAGCGCAATAGTGACTCTTCTTAGCAGAAAACAACTCTTGCTCGTAGGACCAGAAACTGCATGGGATTCTACTCCGTTTAGGACTGGGAAACAAACGCTAGCTCGCCTTGCAAAAAACACACTCTGCTTTTGAGAAAACAGCACTCTTCTACTCTCCTGTGTTTCCTATAGTGCCAGAACAGTGAGCTTGCTCAGAACCAAAGAACTGTGCTTCCTACACACACGGGGCATATCTAGTTCAACTCTGCTTAGGAAACTGACCAGAACAGTAGCTTCTCTTCAGTCCAATACACTGTACTTGCTGGGAACAGACGCGAGTGCTATTTGCACTGTGTATGGCAATGGGAGCGCAATAGTGACTCTTCTTAGCAGAAAACAACTCTTGCTCGTAGGACCAGAAACTGCATGGGATTCAACTCCGTTTAGGACTGGGAAACAAATGCTAGCTCGCCTTGCAAGAAACACACTCTGCTTTTGAGAAAACAGCACTCTTCTACTCTCCTGTGTTTCCTATAGGGCCAGAACAGTGAGCTTGCTCAGAACAAAAGAACTGTGCTTCCTACACCCACGGGGCATATCTAGTTCAACTCTGCTTAGGAAACTGACCAGAACAGTAGCTTCTCTTCAGTCCAATACACTGTACTTGCTGGGAACAGACGCGAGTGCTATTTGCACTGTGTATGGCAATGGGAGCGCAATAGTGACTCTTCTTAGCAGAAAACAACTCTTGCTCGTAGGACCACAAACTGCATGGGATTCAACTCCGTTTAGGACTGGGAAACAAACGCTAGCTCGCCTTGCAAGAAACACACTCTGCTTTTGAGAAAACAGCACTCTTCTACTCTCCTGTGTTTCCTATAGGGCCAGAACAGTGAGCTTGCTCAGAACCAAAGAACTGTGCTTCCTACACACACGGGGCATATCTAGTTCAACTCTGCTTAGGAAACTGACCAGAACAGTAGCTTCTCTTCAGTCCAATACACTGTACTTGCTGGGAACAGACGCGAGTGCTATTTGCACTGTGTATGGCAATGGGAGCGCAATAGTGACTCTTCTTAGCAGAAAACAACTCTTGCTCGTAGGACCAGAAACTGCATGGGATTCAACTCCGTTTAGGACTGGGAAACAAACGCTAGCTCGCCTTGCAAGAAACACACTCTGCTTTTGAGAAAACAGCACTCTTCTACTCTCCTGTGTTTCCTATAGGGCCAGAACAGTGAGCTTGCTCAGAACAAAAGAACTGTGCTTCCTACACACACGGGGCATATCTAGTTCAACTCTGCTTAGGAAACTGACAAGAACAGTAGCTTCTCTTCAGTCCAATACACTGTACTTGCTGGGAACAGACGCGAGTGCTATTTGCACTGTGTATGGCAATGGGAGCTCAATAGTGACTCTTCTTAGCAGAAAACAACTCTTGCTCGTAGGACCAGAATCTGCATGGGATTCTACTCCGTTTAGGACTGGGAAACAAACGCTAGCTCGCCTTGCAAGAAACACACTCTGCTTTTGAGAAAACAGCACTCTTCTACTCTCCTGTGTTTCCTATAGGGCCAGAACACGAGCTTGCTCAGAACAAAAGAACTGTGCTTCCTACACACACGGGGCATATCTAGTTCAACTCTGCTTAGGAAACTGACCAGAACAGTAGCTTCTCTTCAGTCCAATACACTGTACTTGCTGGGAACAGACGCGAGTGCTATTTGCACTGTGTATGGCAATGGGAGCGCAATAGTGACTCTTCTTAGCAGAAAACAACTCTTGCTCGTAGGACCAGAAACTGCATGGGATTCAACTCCGTTTAGGACTGGGAAACAAACGCTAGCTCGCCTTGCAAGAAACACACTCTGCTTTTGAGAAAACAGCACTCTTCTACTCTCCTGTGTTTCCTATAGGGCCAGAACAGTGAGCTTGCTCAGAACAAAAGAACTGTGCTTCCTACACACACGGGGCATATCTAGTTCAACTCTGCTTAGGAAACTGACCAGAACAGTAGCTTCTCTTCAGTCCAATACACTGTACTTGCTGGGAACAGACGCGAGTGCTATTTGCACTGTGTATGGCAATGGGAGCGCAATAGTGACTCTTCTTAGCAGAAAACAACTCTTGCTCGTAGGACCAGAAACTGCATGGGATTCAACTCCGTTTAGGACTGGGAAACAAACGCTAGCTCGCCTTGCAAGAAACACACTCTGCTTTTGAGAAAACAGCACTCTTCTACTCTCCTGTGTTTCCTATAGGGCCAGAACAGTGAGCTTGCTCAGAACAAAAGAACTGTGCTTCCTACACACACGGGGCATATCTAGTTCAACTCTGCTTAGGAAACTGACCAGAACAGTAGCTTCTCTTCAGTCCAATACACTGTACTTGCTGGGAACAGACGCGAGTGCTATTTGCACTGTGTATGGCAATGGGAGCGCAATAGTGACTCTTCTTAGCAGAAAACAACTCTTGCTCGTAGGACCAGAATCTGCATGGGATTCTACTCCGTTTAGCACTGGGAAACAAACGCTAGCTCGCCTTGCAAGAAACACACTCTGCTTTTGAGAAAACAGCACTCTTCTACTCTCCTGTGTTTCCTATAGGGCCAGAACAGTGAGCTTGCTCAGAACAAAAGAACTGTGCTTCCTACACACACGGGGCATATCTAGTTCAACTCTGCTTAGGAAACTGACCAGAACAGTAGCTTCTCTTCAGTCCAATACACTGTACTTGCTGGGAACAGACGCGAGTGCTATTTGCACTGTGTATGGCAATGGGAGCGCAATAGTGACTCTTCTTAGCAGAAAACAACTCTTGCTCGTAGGACCAGAAACTGCATGGGATTCAACTCCGTTTAGGACTGGGAAACAAACGCTAGCTCGCCTTGCAAGAAACACACTCTGCTTTTGAGAAAACAGCACTCTTCTACTCTCCTGTGTTTCCTATAGGGCCAGAACAGTGAGCTTGCTCAGAACAAAAGAACTGTGCTTCCTACACACACGGGGCATATCTAGTTCAACTCTGCTTAGGAAACTGACCAGAACAGTAGCTTCTCTTCAGTCCAATACACTGTACTTGCTGGGAACAGACGCGAGTGCTATTTGCACTGTGTATGGCAATGGGAGCGCAATAGTGACTCTTCTTAGCAGAAAACAACTCTTGCTCGTAGGACCAGAAACTGCATGGGATTCAACTCCGTTTAGGACTGGGAAACAAACGCTAGCTTGCCTTGCAAGAAACACACTCTGCTTTTGAGAAAACAGCACTCTTCTACTCTCCTGTGTTTCCTATAGGGCCAGAACAGTGAGCTTGCTCAGAACAAAAGACCTGTGCTTCCTACACACACGGGGCATATCTAGTTCAACTCTGCTTAGGAAACTGACCAGAACAGTAGCTTCTCTTCAGTCCAATACACTGTACTTGCTGGGAACAGACGCGAGTGCTATTTGCACTGTGTATGGCAATGGGAGCGCAATAGTGACTCTTCTTAGCAGAAAACAACTCTTGCTCGTAGGACCAGAAACTGCATGGGATTCTACTCCGTTTAGGACTGGGAAACAAACGCTAGCTCGCCTTGCAAGAAACACACTCTGCTTTTGAGAAAACAGCACTCTTCTACTCTCCTGTGTTTCCTATAGGGCCAGAACAGTGAGCTTGCTCAGAACCAAAGAACTGTGCTTCCTACACACACGGGGCATATCTAGTTCAACTCTGCTTAGGAAACTGACCAGAACAGTAGCTTCTCTTCAGTCCAATACACTGTACTTGCTGGGAACAGACGCGAGTGCTATTTGCACTGTGTATGGCAATGGGAGCGCAATAGTGACTCTTCTTAGCAGAAAACAACTCTTGCTCGTAGGACCACAAACTGCATGGGATTCAACTCCGTTTAGGACTGGGAAACAAACGCTAGCTCGCCTTGCAAGAAACACACTCTGCTTTTGAGAAAACAGCACTCTTCTACTCTCCTGTGTTTCCTATAGGGCCAGAACAGTGAGCTTGCTCAGAACAAAAGAACTGTGCTTCCTACACACACGGGGCATATCTAGTTCAACTCTGCTTAGGAAACTGACCAGAACAGTAGCTTCTCTTCAGTCCAATACACTGTACTTGCTGGGAACAGACGCGAGTGCTATTTGCACTGTGTATGGCAATGGGAGAGCAATAGTGACTCTTCTTAGCAGAAAACAACTCTTGCTCGTAGGACCAGAAACTGCATGGGATTCAACTCCGTTTAGGACTGGGAAACAAACGCTAGCTCGCCTTGCAAGAAACACACTCTGCTTTTGAGAAAACAGCACTCTTCTACTCTCCTGTGTTTCCTATAGGGCCAGAACAGTGAGCTTGCTCAGAACAAAAGAACTGTGCTTCCTACACACACGGGGCATATCTAGTTCAACTCTGCTTAGGAAACTGACCAGAACAGTAGCTTCTCTTCAGTCCAATACACTGTACTTGCTGGGAACAGACGCGAGTGCTATTTGCACTGTGTATGGCAATGGGAGCGCAATAGTGACTCTTCTTAGCAGAAAACAACTCTTGCTCGTAGGACCAGAAACTGCATGGGATTCAACTCCGTTTAGGACTGGGAAACAAACGCTAGCTCGCCTTGCAAGAAACACACTCTGCTTTTGAGAAAACAGCACTCTTCTACTCTCCTGTGTTTCCTATAGGGCCAGAACAGTGAGCTTGCTCAGAACAAAAGAACTGTGCTTCCTACACACACGGGGCATATCTAGTTCAACTCTGCTTAGGAAACTGACCAGAACAGTAGCTTCTCTTCAGTCCAATACACTGTACTTGCTGGGAACAGACGCGAGTGCTATTTGCACTGTGTATGGCAATGGGAGCGCAATAGTGACTCTTCTTAGCAGAAAACAACTCTTGCTCGTAGGACCAGAAACTGCATGGGATTCAACTCCGTTTAGGACTGGGAAACAAACGCTAGCTCGCCTTGCAAGAAACACACTCTGCTTTTGAGAAAACAGCACTCTTCTACTCTCCTGTGTTTCCTATAGGGCCAGAACAGTGAGCTTGCTCAGAACAAAAGAACTGTGCTTCCTACACACACGGGGCATATCTAGTTCAACTCTGCTTAGGAAACTGACCAGAACAGTAGCTTCTCTTCAGTCCAATACACTGTACTTGCTGGGAACAGACGCGAGTGCTATTTGCACTGTGTATGGCAATGGGAGCGCAATAGTGACTCTTCTTAGCAGAAAACAACTCTTGCTCGTAGGACCAGAAACTGCATGGGATTCAACTCCGTTTAGGACTGGGAAACAAACGCTAGCTCGCCTTGCAAGAAACACACTCTGCTTTTGAGAAAACAGCACTCTTCTACTCTCCTGTGTTTCCTATAGGGCCAGAACAGTGAGCTTGCTCAGAACAAAAGAACTGTGCTTCCTACACACACGGGGCATATCTAGTTCAACTCTGCTTAGGAAACTGACCAGAACAGTAGCTTCTCTTCAGTCCAATACACTGTACTTGCTGGGAACAGACGCGAGTGCTATTTGCACTGTGTATGGCAATGGGAGCGCAATAGTGACTCTTCTTAGCAGAAAACAACTCTTGCTCGTAGGACCAGAAACTGCATGGGATTCAACTCCGTTTAGGACTGGGAAACAAACGCTAGCTCGCCTTGCAAGAAACACACTCTGCTTTTGAGAAAACAGCACTCTTCTACTCTCCTGTGTTTCCTATAGGGCCAGAACAGTGAGCTTGCTCAGAACAAAAGAACTGTGCTTCCTACACACACGGGGCATATCTAGTTCAACTCTGCTTAGGAAACTGACCAGAACAGTAGCTTCTCTTCAGTCCAATACACTGTACTTGCTGGGAACAGACGCGAGTGCTATTTGCACTGTGTATGGCAATGGGAGCGCAATAGTGACTCTTCTTAGCAGAAAACAACTCTTGCTCGTAGGACCAGAATCTGCATGGGATTCTACTCCGTTTAGCACTGGGAAACAAACGCTAGCTCGCCTTGCAAGAAACACACTCTGCTTTTGAGAAAACAGCACTCTTCTACTCTCCTGTGTTTCCTATAGGGCCAGAACAGTGAGCTTGCTCAGAACAAAAGAACTGTGCTTCCTACACACACGGGGCATATCTAGTTCAACTCTGCTTAGGAAACTGACCAGAACAGTAGCTTCTCTTCAGTCCAATGCACTGTATTTGCTGGGAACAGACGCGAGTGCTATTTGCACTGTGTATGGCAATGGGAGCGCAATAGTGACTCTTCTTAGCAGAAAACAACTCTTGCTCGTAGGACCAGAAACTGCATGGGATTCAACTCCGTTTAGGACTGGGAAACAAACGCTAGCTCGCCTTGCAAGAAACACACTCTGCTTTTGAGAAAACAGCACTCTTCTACTCTCCTGTGTTTCCTATAGGGCCAGAACAGTGAGCTTGCTCAGAACAAAAGAACTGTGCTTCCTACACACACGGGGCATATCTAGTTCAACTCTGCTTAGGAAACTGACCAGAACAGTAGCTTCTCTTCAGTCCAATACACTGTACTTGCTGGGAACAGACGCGAGTGCTATTTGCACTGTGTATGGCAATGGGAGCGCAATAGTGACTCTTCTTAGCAGAAAACAACTCTTGCTCGTAGGACCAGAAACTGCATGGGATTCAACTCCGTTTAGGACTGGGAAACAAACGCTAGCTCGCCTTGCAAGAAACACACTCTGCTTTTGAGAAAACAGCACTCTTCTACTCTCCTGTGTTTCCTATAGGGCCAGAACAGTGAGCTTGCTCAGAACAAAAGACCTGTGCTTCCTACACACACGGGGCATATCTAGTTCAACTCTGCTTAGGAAACTGACCAGAACAGTAGCTTCTCTTCAGTCCAATACACTGTACTTGCTGGGAACAGACGCGAGTGCTATTTGCACTGTGTATGGCAATGGGAGCGCAATAGTGACTCTTCTTAGCAGAAAACAACTCTTGCTCGTAGGACCAGAAACTGCATGGGATTCTACTCCGTTTAGGACTGGGAAACAAACGCTAGCTCGCCTTGCAAGAAACACACTCTGCTTTTGAGAAAACAGCACTCTTCTACTCTCCTGTGTTTCCTATAGGGCCAGAACAGTGAGCTTGCTCAGAACCAAAGAACTGTGCTTCCTACACACACGGGGCATATCTAGTTCAACTCTGCTTAGGAAACTGACCAGAACAGTAGCTTCTCTTCAGTCCAATACACTGTACTTGCTGGGAACAGACGCGAGTGCTATTTGCACTGTGTATGGCAATGGGAGAGCAATAGTGACTCTTCTTAGCAGAAAACAACTCTTGCTCGTAGGACCACAAACTGCATGGGATTCAACTCCGTTTAGGACTGGGAAACAAACGCTAGCTCGCCTTGCAAGAAACACACTCTGCTTTTGAGAAAACAGCACTCTTCTAACCTCCTGTGTTTCCTATAGGGCCAGAACAGTGAGCTTGCTCAGAACAAAAGAACTGTGCTTCCTACACACACGGGGCATATCTAGTTCAACTCTGCTTAGGAAACTGACCAGAACAGTAGCTTCTCTTCAGTCCAATACACTGTACTTGCTGGGAACAGACGCGAGTGCTATTTGCACTGTGTATGGCAATGGGAGCGCAATAGTGACTCTTCTTAGCAGAAAACAACTCTTGCTCGTAGGACCAGAAACTGCATGGGATTCAACTCCGTTTAGGACTGGGAAACAAACGCTAGTTCGCCTTGCAAGAAACACACTCTGCTTTTGAGAAAACAGCACTCTTCTCTCCTGTGTTTCCTATAGGGCCAGAACAGTGAGCTTGCTCAGAACAAAAGAACTGTGCTTTCTACACACACAGGGCATATCTAGTTCAACTCTGCTTAGGAAACTGACCAGAACAGTAGCTTCTCTTCAGTCCAATACACTGTACTTGCTGGGAACAGACGCGAGTGCTATTTGCACTGTGTATGGCAATGGGAGCGCAATAGTGACTCTTCTTAGCAGAAAACAACTCTTGCTCGTAGGACAAGAATCTGCATGGGATTCAACTCCGTTTAGGACTGGGAAACAAACGCTAGCTCGCCTTGCAAAAAACACACTCTGCTTTTGAGAAAACAGCACTCTTCTACTCTCCTGTGTTTCCTATAGGGCCAGAACAGTGAGCTTGCTCAGAACAAAAGAACTGTGCTTCCTACACACACGGGGCATATCTAGTTCAACTCTGCTTAGGAAACTGACCAGAACAGTAGCTTCTCTTCAGTCCAATACACTGTACTTGCTGGGAACAGACGCGAGTGCTATTTGCACTGTGTATGGCAATGGGAGAGCAATAGTGACTCTTCTTAGCAGAAAACAACTCTTGCTCGTAGGACCAGAAACTGCATGGGATTCAACTCCGTTTAGGACTGGGAAACAAACGCTAGCTCGCCTTGCAAGAAACACACTCTGCTTTTGAGAAAACAGCACTCTTCTACTCTCCTGTGTTTCCTATAGGGCCAGAACAGTGAGCTTGCTCAGAACAAAAGAACTGTGCTTCCTACACACACGGGGCATATCTAGTTCAACTCTGCTTAGGAAACTGACCAGAACAGTAGCTTCTCTTCAGTCCAATACACTGTACTTGCTGGGAACAGACGCGAGTGCTATTTGCACTGTGTATGGCAATGGGAGCGCAATAGTGACTCTTCTTAGCAGAAAACAACTCTTGCTCGTAGGACCAGAAACTGCATGGGATTCAACTCCGTTTAGGACTGGGAAACAAACGCTAGCTCGCCTTGCAAGAAACACACTCTGCTTTTGAGAAAACAGCACTCTTCTACTCTCCTGTGTTTCCTATAGGGCCAGAACAGTGAGCTTGCTCAGAACAAAAGAACTGTGCTTCCTACACACACGGGGCATATCTAGTTCAACTCTGCTTAGGAAACTGACCAGAACAGTAGCTTCTCTTCAGTCCAATACACTGTACTTGCTGGGAACAGACGCGAGTGCTATTTGCACTGTGTATGGCAATGGGAGCGCAATAGTGACTCTTCTTAGCAGAAAACAACTCTTGCTCGTAGGACCAGAAACTGCATGGGATTCAACTCCGTTTAGGACTGGGAAACAAACGCTAGCTCGCCTTGCAAGAAACACACTCTGCTTTTGAGAAAACAGCACTCTTCTACTCTCCTGTGTTTCCTATAGGGCCAGAACAGTGAGCTTGCTCAGAACAAAAGAACTGTGCTTCCTACACACACGGGGCATATCTAGTTCAACTCTGCTTAGGAAACTGACCAGAACAGTAGCTTCTCTTCAGTCCAATACACTGTACTTGCTGGGAACAGACGCGAGTGCTATTTGCACTGTGTATGGCAATGGGAGCGCAATAGTGACTCTTCTTAGCAGAAAACAACTCTTGCTCGTAGGACCAGAATCTGCATGGGATTCTACTCCGTTTAGCACTGGGAAACAAACGCTAGCTCGCCTTGCAAGAAACACACTCTGCTTTTGAGAAAACAGCACTCTTCTACTCTCCTGTGTTTCCTATAGGGCCAGAACAGTGAGCTTGCTCAGAACAAAAGAACTGTGCTTCCTACACACACGGGGCATATCTAGTTCAACTCTGCTTAGGAAACTGACCAGAACAGTAGCTTCTCTTCAGTCCAATGCACTGTATTTGCTGGGAACAGACGCGAGTGCTATTTGCACTGTGTATGGCAATGGGAGCGCAATAGTGACTCTTCTTAGCAGAAAACAACTCTTGCTCGTAGGACCAGAAACTGCATGGGATTCAACTCCGTTTAGGACTGGGAAACAAACGCTAGCTCGCCTTGCAAGAAACACACTCTGCTTTTGAGAAAACAGCACTCTTCTACTCTCCTGTGTTTCCTATAGGGCCAGAACAGTGAGCTTGCTCAGAACAAAAGAACTGTGCTTCCTACACACACGGGGCATATCTAGTTCAACTCTGCTTAGGAAACTGACCAGAACAGTAGCTTCTCTTCAGTCCAATACACTGTACTTGCTGGGAACAGACGCGAGTGCTATTTGCACTGTGTATGGCAATGGGAGCGCAATAGTGACTCTTCTTAGCAGAAAACAACTCTTGCTCGTAGGACCAGAAACTGCATGGGATTCAACTCCGTTTAGGACTGGGAAACAAACGCTAGCTCGCCTTGCAAGAAACACACTCTGCTTTTGAGAAAACAGCACTCTTCTACTCTCCTGTGTTTCCTATAGGGCCAGAACAGTGAGCTTGCTCAGAACAAAAGACCTGTGCTTCCTACACACACGGGGCATATCTAGTTCAACTCTGCTTAGGAAACTGACCAGAACAGTAGCTTCTCTTCAGTCCAATACACTGTACTTGCTGGGAACAGACGCGAGTGCTATTTGCACTGTGTATGGCAATGGGAGCGCAATAGTGACTCTTCTTAGCAGAAAACAACTCTTGCTCGTAGGACCAGAAACTGCATGGGATTCTACTCCGTTTAGGACTGGGAAACAAACGCTAGCTCGCCTTGCAAGAAACACACTCTGCTTTTGAGAAAACAGCACTCTTCTACTCTCCTGTGTTTCCTATAGGGCCAGAACAGTGAGCTTGCTCAGAACCAAAGAACTGTGCTTCCTACACACACGGGGCATATCTAGTTCAACTCTGCTTAGGAAACTGACCAGAACAGTAGCTTCTCTTCAGTCCAATACACTGTACTTGCTGGGAACAGACGCGAGTGCTATTTGCACTGTGTATGGCAATGGGAGAGCAATAGTGACTCTTCTTAGCAGAAAACAACTCTTGCTCGTAGGACCAGAAACTGCATGGGATTCAACTCCGTTTAGGACTGGGAAACAAACGCTAGCTCGCCTTGCAAGAAACACACTCTGCTTTTGAGAAAACAGCACTCTTCTAACCTCCTGTGTTTCCTATAGGGCCAGAACAGTGAGCTTGCTCAGAACAAAAGAACTGTGCTTCCTACACACACGGGGCATATCTAGTTCAACTCTGCTTAGGAAACTGACCAGAACAGTAGCTTCTCTTCAGTCCAATACACTGTACTTGCTGGGAACAGACGCGAGTGCTATTTGCACTGTGTATGGCAATGGGAGCGCAATAGTGACTCTTCTTAGCAGAAAACAACTCTTGCTCGTAGGACCAGAAACTGCATGGGATTCAACTCCGTTTAGGACTGGGAAACAAACGCTAGTTCGCCTTGCAAGAAACACACTCTGCTTTTGAGAAAACAGCACTCTTCTCTCCTGTGTTTCCTATAGGGCCAGAACAGTGAGCTTGCTCAGAACAAAAGAACTGTGCTTTCTACACACACAGGGCATATCTAGTTCAACTCTGCTTAGGAAACTGACCAGAACAGTAGCTTCTCTTCAGTCCAATACACTGTACTTGCTGGGAACAGACGCGAGTGCTATTTGCACTGTGTATGGCAATGGGAGCGCAATAGTGACTCTTCTTAGCAGAAAACAACTCTTGCTCGTAGGACAAGAATCTGCATGGGATTCAACTCCGTTTAGGACTGGGAAACAAACGCTAGCTCGCCTTGCAAAAAACACACTCTGCTTTTGAGAAAACAGCACTCTTCTACTCTCCTGTGTTTCCTATAGTGCCAGAACAGTGAGCTTGCTCAGAACAAAAGAACTGTGCTTCCTACACACACGGGGCATATCTAGTTCAACTCTGCTTAGGAAACTGACAAGAACAGTAGCTTCTCTTCAGTCCAATACACTGTACTTGCTGGGAACAGACGCGAGGGCTATTTGCACTGTGTATGGCAATGGGAGCGCAATAGTGACTCTTCTTAGCAGAAAACAACTCTTGCTCCTAGGACCAGAAACTGCATGGGATTCAACTCCGTTTAGGACTGGGAAACAAATGCTAGCTCGCCTTGCAAGAAACACACTCTGCTTTTGAGAAAACAGCACTCTTCTACTCTCCTGTGTTTCCTATAGGGCCAGAACAGTGAGCTTGCTCAGAACAAAAGAACTGTGCTTCCTACACACACGGGGCATATCTAGTTCAACTCTGCTTAGGAAACTGACCAGAACAGTAGCTTCTCTTCAGTCCAATACACTGTACTTGCTGGGAACAGACGCGAGTGCTATTTGCACTGTGTATGGCAATGGGAGCGCAATAGTGACTCTTCTTAGCAGAAAACAACTCTTGCTCGTAGGACCAGAAACTGCATGGGATTCAACTCCGTTTAGGACTGGGAAACAAACGCTAGCTCGCCTTGCAAGAAACACACTCTGCTTTTGAGAAAACAGCACTCTTCTACTCTCCTGTGTTTCCTATAGGGCCAGAACAGTGAGCTTGCTCAGAACAAAAGAACTGTGCTTCCTACACACACGGGGCATATCTAGTTCAACTCTGCTTAGGAAACTGACCAGAACAGTAGCTTCTCTTCAGTCCAATACACTGTACTTGCTGGGAACAGACGCGAGTGCTATTTGCACTGTGTATGGCAATGGGAGCGCAATAGTGACTCTTCTTAGCAGAAAACAACTCTTGCTCGTAGGACCAGAAACTGCATGGGATTCAACTCCGTTTAGGACTGGGAAACAAACGCTAGCTCGCCTTGCAAGAAACAAACTCTGCTTTTGAGAAAACAGCACTCTTCTACTCTCCTGTGTTTCCTATAGGGCCAGAACAGTGAGCTTGCTCAGAACAAAAGAACTGTGCTTCCTACACACACGGGGCATATCTAGTTCAACTCTGCTTAGGAAACTGACCAGAACAGTAGCTTCTCTTCAGTCCAATACACTGTACTTGCTGGGAACAGACGCGAGTGCTATTTGCATTGTGTATGGCAATGGGAGCGCAATAGTGACTCTTCTTAGCAGAAAACAACTCTTGCTCGTAGGACCAGAATCTGCATGGGATTCTACTCCATTTAGGACTGGGAAACAAACGCTAGCTCGCCTTGCAAGAAACACACTCTGCTTTTGAGAAAACAGCACTCTTCTACTCTCCTGTGTTTCCTATAGGGCCAGAACAGTGAGCTTGCTCAGAACCAAAGAACTGTGCTTCCTACACACACGGGGCATATCTAGTTCAACTCTGCTTAGGAAACTGACCAGAACAGTAGCTTCTCTTCAGTCCAATACACTGTACTTGCTGGGAACAGACGCGAGTGCTGTTTGCACTGTGTATGGCAATGGGAGCGCAATAGTGACTCTTCTTAGCAGAAAACAACTCTTGCTCGTAGGACCAGAAACTGCATGGGATTCAACTCCGTTTAGGACTGGGAAACAAACGCTAGCTCGCCTTGCAAGAAACACACTCTGCTTTTGAGAAAACAGCACTCTTCTACTCTCCTGTGTTTCCTATAGGGCCAGAACAGTGAGCTTGCTCAGAACAAAAGAACTGCGCTTCCTACACACACGGGGCATGTCTAGTTCAACTCTGCTTAGGAAACTGACCAGAACAGTAGCTTCTCTTCAGTCCAATACACTGTACTTGCTGGGAACAGACGCGAGTGCTATTTGCACTGTGTATGGCAATGGGAGCGCAATAGTGACTCTTCTTAGCAGAAAACAACTCTTGCTCGTAGGACCAGAAACTGCATGGGATTCAACTCCGTTTAGGACTGGGAAACAAACGCTAGCTCGCCTTGCAAGAAACACACTCTACTTTTGAGAAAAGAGCACTCTTCTACTCTCCTGTGTTTCCTATAGGGCCAGAACAGTGAGCTTGCTCAGAACAAAAGAACTGTGCTTCCTACACACACGGGGCATATCTAGTTCAACTCTGCTTAGGAAACTGACCAGAACAGTAGCTTCTCTTCAGTCCAATACACTGTACTTGCTGGGAACAGACGCGAGTGCTGTTTGCACTGTGTATGGCAATGGGAGCGCAATAGTGACTCTTCTTAGCAGAAAACAACTCTTGCTCGTAGGACCAGAAACTGCATGGGATTTTACTCCGTTTAGGACTGGGAAACAAACGCTAGCTCGCCTTGCAAGAAACACACTCTGCTTTTGAGAAAACAGCACTCTTCTACTCTCCTGTGTTTCCTATAGGGCCAGAACAGTGAGCTTGCTCAGAACCAAAGAACTGTGCTTCCTACACACACGGGGCATATCTAGTTCAACTCTGCTTAGGAAACTGACCAGAACAGTAGCTTCTCTTCAGTCCAATACACTGTACTTGCTGGGAACAGACGCGAGTGCTATTTGCACTGTGTATGGCAATGGGAGCGCAATAGTGACTCTTCTAAGCAGAAAACAACTCTTGCTCGTAGGACCAGAAACTGCATGGGATTCAACTCCATTTAGGACTGGGAAACAAACGCTAGCTCGCCTTGCAAGAAACACACTCTGCTTTTGAGAAAACAGCACTCTTCTACACTCCTGTGTTTCCTATAGGGCCAGAACAGTGAGCTTGCTCAGAACAAAAGAACTGTGCTTCCTACACACACGGGGCATATCTAGTTCAACTCTGCTTAGGAAACTGACAAGAACAGTAGCTTCTCTTCAGTCCAATACACTGTACTTGCTGGGAACAGACGCGAGTGCTATTTGCACTGTGTATGGCAATGGGAGCGCAATAGTGACTCTTCTTAGCAGAAAACAACTCTTGCTCGTAGGACCAGAAACTGCATGGGATTCTACTCCGTTTAGGACTGGGAAACAAACGCTAGCTCGCCTTGCAAGAAACACACTCTGCTTTTGAGAAAACAGCACTCTTCTACTCTCCTGTGTTTCCTATAGGGCCAGAACAGTGAGCTTGCTCAGAACAAAAGAACTGTGCTTCCTACACACACGGGGCATATCTAGTTCAACTCTGCTTAGGAAACTGACCAGAACAGTAGCTTCTCTTCAGTCCAATACACTGTACTTGCTGGGAACAGACGCGAGTGCTATTTGCACTGTGTATGGCAATGGGAGCGCAATAGTGACTCTTCTAAGCAGAAAACAACTCTTGCTCGTAGGACCAGAAACTGCCGGGATTCAACTCCGTTTAGGACTGGGAAACAAACGCTAGCTCGCCTTGCAAGAAACACACTCTGCTTTTGAGAAAACAGCACTCTTCTACACTCCTGTGTTTCCTATAGGGCCAGAACAGTGAGCTTGCTCAGAACAAAAGAACTGTGCTTCCTACACACACGGGGCATATCTAGTTCAACTCTGCTTAGGAAACTGACCAGAACAGTAGCTTCTCTTCAGTCCAATACACTGTACTTGCTGGGAACAGACGCGAGTGCTATTTGCACTGTGTATGGCAATGGGAGCGCAATAGTGACTCTTCTTAGCAGAAAACAACTCTTGCTCGTAGGACCACAAACTGCATGGGATTCAACTCCGTTTAGGACTGGGAAACAAACGCTAGCTCGCCTTGCAAGAAACACACTCTGCTTTTGAGAAAACAGCACTCTTCTACTCTCGTGTGTTTCCTATAGGGCCAGAACAGTGAGCTTGCTCAGAACAAAACAACTGTGCTTCCTACACACACGGGGCATATCTAGTTCAACTCTGCTTAGGAAACTGACCAGAACAGTAGCTTCTCTTCAGTCCAATACACTGTACTTGCTGGGAACAGACGCGAGTGCTATTTGCACTGTGTATGGCAATGGGAGCGCAATAGTGACTCTTCTTAGCAGAAAACAACTCTTGCTCGTAGGACCAGAATCTGCATGGGATTCAACTCCGTTTAGGACTGGGAAACAAACGCTAGCTCGCCTTGCAAGAAACACACTCTGCTTTTGAGAAAACAGCACTCTTCCACTCTCCTGTGTTTCCTATAGGGCCAGAACAGTGAGCTTGCTCAGAACAAAAGAACTGTGCTTCCTACACACACGGGGCATATCTAGTTCAACTCTGCTTAGGAAACTGACCAGAACAGTAGCTTCTCTTCAGTCCAATACACTGTACTTGCTGGGAACAGACGCGAGTGCTATTTGCACTGTGTATGGCAATGGGAGCGCAATAGTGACTCTTCTTAGCAGAAAACAACTCTTGCTCGTAGGACCAGAATCTGCATGGGATTCAACTCCGTTTAGGACTGGGAAACAAACGCTAGCTCGCCTTGCAAGAAACACACTCTGCTTTTGAGAAAACAGCACTCTTCTACTCTCCTGTGTTTCCTATAGGGCCAGAACAGTGAGCTTGCTCAGAACAAAACAACTGTGCTTCCTACACACACGGGGCATATCTAGTTCAACTCTGCTTAGGAAACTGACCAGAACAGTAGCTTCTCTTCAGTCCAATACACTGTACTTGCTGGGAACAGACGCGAGTGCTATTTGCACTGTGTATGGCAATGGGAGCGCAATAGTGACTCTTCTAAGCAGAAAACAACTCTTGCTCGTAGGACCAGAAACTGCATGGGATTCAACTCCATTTAGGACTGGGAAACAAACGCTAGCTCGCCTTGCAAGAAACACACTCTGCTTTTGAGAAAACAGCACTCTTCTACACTCCTGTGTTTCCTATAGGGCCAGAACAGTGAGCTTGCTCAGAACAAAAGAACTGTGCTTCCTACACACACGGGGCATATCTAGTTCAACTCTGCTTAGGAAACTGACAAGAACAGTAGCTTCTCTTCAGTCCAATACACTGTACTTGCTGGGAACAGACGCGAGTGCTATTTGCACTGTGTATGGCAATGGGAGCGCAATAGTGACTCTTCTTAGCAGAAAACAACTCTTGCTCGTAGGACCAGAAACTGCATGGGATTCTACTCCGTTTAGGACTGGGAAACAAACGCTAGCTCGCCTTGCAAGAAACACACTCTGCTTTTGAGAAAACAGCACTCTTCTACTCTCCTGTGTTTCCTATAGGGCCAGAACAGTGAGCTTGCTCAGAACAAAAGAACTGTGCTTCCTACACACACGGGGCATATCTAGTTCAACTCTGCTTAGGAAACTGACCAGAACAGTAGCTTCTCTTCAGTCCAATACACTGTACTTGCTGGGAACAGACGCGAGTGCTATTTGCACTGTGTATGGCAATGGGAGCACAATAGTGACTCTTCTTAGCAGAAAACAACTCTTGCTCGTAGGACCAGAAACTGCATGGGATTCAACTCCGTTTAGGACTGGGAAACAAACGCTAGCTCGCCTTGCAAGAAACACACTCTGCTTTTGAGAAAACAGCACTCTTCTACACTCCTGTGTTTCCTATAGGGCCAGAACAGTGAGCTTGCTCAGAACAAAAGAACTGTGCTTCCTACACACACGGGGCATATCTAGTTCAACTCTGCTTAGGAAACTGACCAGAACAGTAGCTTCTCTTCAGTCCAATACACTGTACTTGCTGGGAACAGACGCGAGTGCTATTTGCACTGTGTATGGCAATGGGAGCGCAATAGTGACTCTTCTTAGCAGAAAACAACTCTTGCTCGTAGGACCACAAACTGCATGGGATTCAACTCCGTTTAGGACTGGGAAACAAACGCTAGCTCGCCTTGCCAGAAACACACTCTGCTTTTGAGAAAACAGCACTCTTCTACTCTCCTGTGTTTCCTATAGGGCCAGAACAGTGAGCTTGCTCAGAACAAAACAACTGTGCTTCCTACACACACGGGGCATATCTAGTTCAACTCTGCTTAGGAAACTGACCAGAACAGTAGCTTCTCTTCAGTCCAATACACTGTACTTGCTGGGAACAGACGCGAGTGCTATTTGCACTGTGTATGGCAATGGGAGCGCAATAGTGACTCTTCTTAGCAGAAAACAACTCTTGCTCGTAGGACCAGAATCTGCATGGGATTCAACTCCGTTTAGGACTGGGAAACAAACGCTAGCTCGCCTTGCAAGAAACACACTCTGCTTTTGAGAAAACAGCACTCTTCTACTCTCCTGTGTTTCCTATAGGGCCAGAACAGTGAGCTTGCTCAGAACAAAAGAACTGTGCTTCCTACACACACGGGGCATATCTAGTTCAACTCTGCTTAGGAAACTGACCAGAACAGTAGCTTCTCTTCAGTCCAATACACTGTACTTGCTGGGAACAGACGCGAGTGCTATTTGCACTGTGTATGGCAATGGGAGCGCAATAGTGACTCTTCTTAGCAGAAAACAACTCTTGCTCGTAGGACCAGAATCTGCATGGGATTCAACTCCGTTTAGGACTGGGAAACAAACGCTAGCTCGCCTTGCAAGAAACACACTCTGCTTTTGAGAAAACAGCACTCTTCTACTCTCCTGTGTTTCCTATAGGGCCAGAACAGTGAGCTTGCTCAGAACAAAAGAACTGTGCTTCCTACACACACGGGGCATATCTAGTTCAACTCTGCTTAGGAAACTGACAAGAACAGTAGCTTCTCTTCAGTCCAATACACTGTACTTGCTGGGAACAGACGCGAGTGCTATTTGCACTGTGTATGGCAATGGGAGCGCAATAGTGACTCTTCTTAGCAGAAAACAACTCTTGCTCGTAGGACCAGAAACTGCATGGGATTCTACTCCGTTTAGGACTGGGAAACAAACGCTAGCTCGCCTTGCAAGAAACACACTCTGCTTTTGAGAAAACAGCACTCTTCTACTCTCCTGTGTTTCCTATAGGGCCAGAACAGTGAGCTTGCTCAGAACAAAAGAACTGTGCTTCCTACACACACGGGGCATATCTAGTTCAACTCTGCTTAGGAAACTGACCAGAACAGTAGCTTCTCTTCAGTCCAATACACTGTACTTGCTGGGAACAGACGCGAGTGCTATTTGCACTGTGTATGGCAATGGGAGCGCAATAGTGACTCTTCTAAGCAGAAAACAACTCTTGCTCGTAGGACCAGAAACTGCATGGGATTCAACTCCGTTTAGGACTGGGAAACAAACGCTAGCTCGCCTTGCAAGAAACACACTCTGCTTTTGAGAAAACAGCACTCTTCTACACTCCTGTGTTTCCTATAGGGCCAGAACAGTGAGCTTGCTCAGAACAAAAGAACTGTGCTTCCTACACACACGGGGCATATCTAGTTCAACTCTGCTTAGGAAACTGACCAGAACAGTAGCTTCTCTTCAGTCCAATACACTGTACTTGCTGGGAACAGACGCGAGTGCTATTTGCACTGTGTATGGCAATGGGAGCGCAATAGTGACTCTTCTTAGCAGAAAACAACTCTTGCTCGTAGGACCACAAACTGCATGGGATTCAACTCCGTTTAGGACTGGGAAACAAACGCTAGCTCGCCTTGCAAGAAACACACTCTGCTTTTGAGAAAACAGCACTCTTCTACTCTCCTGTGTTTCCTATAGGGCCAGAACAGTGAGCTTGCTCAGAACAAAACAACTGTGCTTCCTACACACACGGGGCATATCTAGTTCAACTCTGCTTAGGAAACTGACCAGAACAGTAGCTTCTCTTCAGTCCAATACACTGTACTTGCTGGGAACAGACGCGAGTGCTATTTGCACTGTGTATGGCAATGGGAGCGCAATAGTGACTCTTCTTAGCAGAAAACAACTCTTACTCGTAGGACCAGAATCTGCATGGGATTCAACTCCGTTTAGGACTGGGAAACAAACGCTAGCTCGCCTTGCAAGAAACACACTCTGCTTTTGAGAAAACAGCACTCTTCTACTCTCCTGTGTTTCCTATAGGGCCAGAACAGTGAGCTTGCTCAGAACAAAAGAACTGTGCTTCCTACACACACGGGGCATATCTAGTTCAACTCTGCTTAGGAAACTGACCAGAACAGTAGCTTCTCTTCAGTCCAATACACTGTACTTGCTGGGAACAGACGCGAGTGCTATTTGCACTGTGTATGGCAATGGGAGCGCAATAGTGACTCTTCTTAGCAGAAAACAACTCTTGCTCGTAGGACCAGAATCTGCATGGGATTCAACTCCGTTTAGGACTGGGAAACAAACGCTAGCTCGCCTTGCAAGAAACACACTCTGCTTTTGAGAAAACAGCACTCTTCTACTCTCCTGTGTTTCCTATAGGGCCAGAACAGTGAGCTTGCTCAGAACAAAAGAACTGTGCTTCCTACACACACGGGGCATATCTAGTTCAACTCTGCTTAGGAAACTGACCAGAACAGTAGCTTCTCTTCAGTCCAATACACTGTACTTGCTGGGAACAGACGCGAGTGCTATTTGCACTGTGTATGGCAATGGGAGCGCAATAGTGACTCTTCTTAGCAGAAAACAACTCTTGCTCGTAGGACCAGAAACTGCATGGGATTCAACTCCGTTTAGGACTGGGAAACAAACGCTAGCTCGCCTTGCAAGAAACACACTCTGCTTTTGAGAAAACAGCACTCTTCTACTCTCCTGTGTTTCCTATAGGGCCAGAACAGTGAGCTTGCTCAGAACAAAAGAACTGTGCTTCCTACACAAACGGGGCATATCTAGTTCAACTCTGCTCAGGAAACTGACAAGAACAGTAGCTTCTCTTCAGTCCAATACACTGTACTTGCTGGGAACAGACGCGAGTGCTATTTGCACTGTGTATGGCAATGGGAGCGCAATAGTGACTCTTCTTAGCAGAAAACAACTCTTGCTCGTAGGACCAGAAACTGCATGGGATTCAACTCCGTTTAGGACTGGGAAACAAACGCTAGCTCGCCTTGCAAGAAACACACTCTGCTTTTGAGAAAACAGCACTCTTCTACTCTACTGTGTTTCCTATAGGGCCAGAACAGTGAGCTTGCTCAGAACAAAAAAACTGTGCTTCCTACACACACGGGGCATATCTAGTTCAACTCTGCTTAGGAAACTGACAAGAACAGTAGCTTCTCTTCAGTCCAATACACTGTACTTGCTGGGAACAGACGCGAGTGCTATTTGCACAGTGTATGGCAATGGGAGCGCAATAGTGACTCTTCTTAGCAGAAAACAACTCTTGCTCGTAGGACCAGAAACTGCATGGGATTCAACTCCGTTTAGGACTGGGAAACAAACGCTAGCTCGCCTTGCAAGAAACACACTCTGCTTTTGAGAAAACAGCACTCTTCTACTCTCCTGTGTTTCCTATAGGGCCAGAACAGTGAGCTTGCTCAGAACAAAAGAACTGTGCTTCCTACACACACGGGGCATATCTAGTTCAACTCTGCTTAGGAAACTGACCAGAACAGTAGCTTCTCTTCAGTCCAATACACTGTACTTGCTGGGAACAGACGCGAGTGCTATTTGCACTGTGTATGGCAATGGGAGCGCAATAGTGACTCTTCTTAGCAGAAAACAACTCTTGCTCGTAGGACCAGAAACTGCATGGGATTCAACTCCGTTTAGGACTGGGAAACAAACGCTAGCTCGCCTTGCAAGAAACACACTCTGCTTTTGAGAAAACAGCACTCTTCTACTCTCCTGTGTTTCCTATAGGGCCAGAACAGTGAGCTTGCTCAGAACAAAAGAACTGTGCTTCCTACACACACGGGGCATATCTAGTTCAACTCTGCTTAGGAAACTGACAAGAACAGTAGCTTCTCTTCAGTCCAATACACTGTACTTGCTGGGAACAGACGTGAGTGCTATTTGCACTGTGTATGGCAATGGGAGCGCAATAGTGACTCTTCTTAGCAGAAAACAACTCTTGCTCGTAGGACCAGAAACTGCATGGGATTCAACTCCGTTTAGGACTGGGAAACAAACGCTAGCTCGCCTTGCAAGAAACACACTCTGCTTTTGAGAAAACAGCACTCTTCTACTCTCCTGTGTTTCCTATAGGGCCAGAACAGTGAGCTTGCTCAGAACAAAAGAACTGTGCTTCCTACACACACGGGGCATATCTAGTTCAACTCTGCTTAGGAAACTGACCAGAACAGTAGCTTCTCTTCAGTCCAATACACTGTACTTGCTGGGAACAGACGCGAGTGCTATTTGCACTGTGTATGGCAATGGGAGCGCAATAGTGACTCTTCTTAGCAGAAAACAACTCTTGCTCGTAGGACCACAAACTGCATGGGATTCAACTCCGTTTAGGACTGGGAAACAAACGCTAGCTCGCCTTGCAAGAAACACACTCTGCTTTTGAGAAAACAGCACTCTTCTACTCTCCTGTGTTTCCTATAGGGCCAGAACAGTGAGCTTGCTCAGAACCAAAGAACTGTGCTTCCTACACACACGGGGCATATCTAGTTCAACTCTGCTTAGGAAACTGACAAGAACAGTAGCTTCTCTTCAGTCCAATACACTGTACTTGCTGGGAACAGACGCGAGTGCTATTTGCACAGTGTATGGCAATGGGAGCGCAATAGTGACTCTTCTTAGCAGAAAACAACTCTTGCTCGTAGGACCAGAAACTGCATGGGATTCTACTCCGTTTAGGACTGGGAAACAAACGCTAGCTCGCCTTGCAAGAAACACACTCTGCTTTTGAGAAAACAGCACTCTTCTACTCTCCTGTGTTTCCTATAGGGCCAGAACAGTGAGCTTGCTCAGAACAAAAGAACTGTGCTTCCTACACACACGGGGCATATCTAGTTCAACTCTGCTTAGGAAACTGACCAGAACAGTAGCTTCTCTTCAGTCCAATACACTGTACTTGCTGGGAACAGACGCGAGTGCTATTTGCACTGTGTATGGCAATGGGAGCGCAATAGTGACTCTTCTTAGCAGAAAACAACTCTTGCTCGTAGGACCAGAAACTGCATGGGATTCAACTCCGTTTAGGACTGGGAAACAAACGCTAGCTCGCCTTGCAAGAAACACACTCTGCTTTTGAGAAAACAGCACTCTTCTACTCTCCTGTGTTTCCTATAGGGCCAGAACAGTGAGCTTGCTCAGAACAAAACAACTGTGCTTCCTACACACACGGGGCATATCTAGTTCAACTCTGCTTAGGAAACTGACCAGAACAGTAGCTTCTCTTCAGTCCAATACACAGTACTTGCTGGGAACAGACGCGAGTGCTATTTGCACTGTGTATGGCAATGGGAGCGCAATAGTGACTCTTCTTAGCAGAAAACAACTCTTGCTCGTAGGACCAGAAACTGCATGGGATTCAACTCCGTTTAGGACTGGGAAACAAACGCTAGCTCGCCTTGCAAGAAACACACTCTGCTTTTGAGAAAACAGCACTCTTCTACTCTCCTGTGTTTCCTATAGGGCCAGAACAGTGAGCTTGCTCAGAACAAAAAAACTGTGCTTCCTACACACACGGGGCATATCTAGTTCAACTCTGCTTAGGAAACTGACAAGAACAGTAGCTTCTCTTCAGTCCAATACACTGTACTTGCTGGGAACAGACGCGAGTGCTATTTGCACAGTGTATGGCAATGGGAGCGCAATAGTGACTCTTCTTAGCAGAAAACAACTCTTGCTCGTAGGACCAGAAACTGCATGGGATTCAACTCCGTTTAGGACTGGGAAACAAACGCTAGCTCGCCTTGCAAGAAACACACTCTGATTTTGAGAAAACAGCACTCTTCTACTCTCCTGTGTTTCCTATAGGGCCAGAACAGTGAGCTTGCTCAGAACAAAAGAACTGTGCTTCCTACACACACGGGGCATATCTAGTTCAACTCTGCTTAGGAAACTGACCAGAACAGTAGCTTCTCTTCAGTCCAATACACTGTACTTGCTGGGAACAGACGCGAGTGCTATTTGCACTGTGTATGGCAATGGGAGCGCAATAGTGACTCTTCTTAGCAGAAAACAACTCTTGCTCGTAGGACCAGAAACTGCATGGGATTCAACTCCGTTTAGGACTGGGAAACAAACGCTAGCTCGCCTTGCAAGAAACACACTCTGCTTTTGAGAAAACAGCACTCTTCTACTCTCCTGTGTTTCCTATAGGGCCAGAACAGTGAGCTTGCTCAGAACAAAAGAACTGTGCTTCCTACACACACGGGGCATATCTAGTTCAACTCTGCTTAGGAAACTGACAAGAACAGTAGCTTCTCTTCAGTCCAATACACTGTACTTGCTGGGAACAGACGCGAGTGCTATTTGCACTGTGTATGGCAATGGGAGCGCAATAGTGACTCTTCTTAGCAGAAAATAACTCTTGCTCGTAGGACCAGAAACTGCATGGGATTCAACTCCGTTTAGGACTGGGAAACAAACGCTAGCTCGCCTTGCAAGAAACACACTCTGCTTTTGAGAAAACAGCACTCTTCTACTCTCCTGTGTTTCCTATAGGGCCAGAACAGTGAGCTTGCTCAGAACAAAAGAACTGTGCTTCCTACACACACGGGGCATATCTAGTTCAACTCTGCTTAGGAAACTGACCAGAACAGTAGCTTCTCTTCAGTCCAATACACTGTACTTGCTGGGAACAGACGCGAGTGCTATTTGCACTGTGTATGGCAATGGGAGCGCAATAGTGACTCTTCTTAGCAGAAAACAACTCTTGCTCGTAGGACCACAAACTGCATGGGATTCAACTCCGTTTAGGACTGGGAAACAAACGCTAGCTCGCCTTGCAAGAAACACACTCTGCTTTTGAGAAAACAGCACTCTTCTACTCTCCTGTGTTTCCTATAGGGCCAGAACAGTGAGCTTGCTCAGAACAAAAGAACTGTGCTTCCTACACACACGGGGCATATCTAGTTCAACTCTGCTTAGGAAACTGACAAGAACAGTAGCTTCTCTTCAGTCCAATACACTGTACTTGCTGGGAACAGACGCGAGTGCTATTTGCACAGTGTATGGCAATGGGAGCGCAATAGTGACTCTTCTTAGCAGAAAACAACTCTTGCTCGTAGGACCAGAAACTGCATGGGATTCTACTCCGTTTAGGACTGGGAAACAAACGCTAGCTCGCCTTGCAAGAAACACACTCTGCTTTTGAGAAAACAGCACTCTTCTACTCTCCTGTGTTTCCTATAGGGCCAGATCAGTGAGCTTGCTCAGAACAAAAGAACTGTGCTTCCTACACACACGGGGCATATCTAGTTCAACTCTGCTTAGGAAACTGACCAGAACAGTAGCTTCTCTTCAGTCCAATACACTGTACTTGCTGGGAACAGACGCGAGTGCTATTTGCACTGTGTATGGCAATGGGAGCACAATAGTGACTCTTCTTAGCAGAAAACAACTCTTGCTCGTAGGACCAGAATCTGCATGGGATTCAACTCCGTTTAGGACTGGGAAACAAACGCTAGCTCGCCTTGCAAGAAACACACTCTGCTTTTGAGAAAACAGCACTCTTCTACTCTCCTGTGTTTCCTATAGGGCCAGAACAGTGAGCTTGCTCAGAACAAAACAACTGTGCTTCCTACACACACGGGGCATATCTAGTTCAACTCTGCTTAGGAAACTGACCAGAACAGTAGCTTCTCTTCAGTCCAATACACTGTACTTGCTGGGAACAGACGCGAGTGCTATTTGCACTGTGTATGGCAATGGGAGCGCAATAGTGACTCTTCTTAGCAGAAAACAACTCTTGCTCGTAGGACCAGAAACTGCATGGGATTCAACTCCGTTTAGGACTGGGAAACAAACGCTAGCTCGCCTTGCAAGAAACACACTCTGCTTTTGAGAAAACAGCACTCTTCTACTCTCCTGTGTTTCCTATAGGGCCAGAACAGTGAGCTTGCTCAGAACAAAAAAACTGTGCTTCCTACACACACGGGGCATATCTAGTTCAACTCTGCTTAGGAAACTGACCAGAACAGTAGCTTCTCTTCAGTCCAATACACTGTACTTGCTGGGAACAGACGCGAGTGCTATTTGCACTGTGTATGGCAATGGGAGCGCAATAGTGACTCTTCTTAGCAGAAAACAACTCTTGCTCGTAGGACCAGAAACTGCATGGGATTCAACTCCGTTTAGGACTGGGAAACAAACGCTAGCTCGCCTTGCAAGAAACACACTCTGCTTTTGAGAAAACAGCACTCTTCTACTCTCCTGTGTTTCCTATAGGGCCAGAACAGTGAGCTTGCTCAGAACAAAAGAACTGTGCTTCCTACACACACGGGGCATATCTAGTTCAACTCTGCTTAGGAAACTGACAAGAACAGTAGCTTCTCTTCAGTCCAATACACTGTACTTGCTGGGAACAGACGCGAGTGCTATTTGCACTGTGTATGGCAATGGGAGCGCAATAGTGACTCTTCTTAGCAGAAAACAACTCTTGCTCGTAGGACCAGAAACTGCATGGGATTCAACTCCGTTTAGGACTGGGAAACAAACGCTAGCTCGCCTTGCAAGAAACACACTCTGCTTTTGAGAAAACAGCACTCTTCTACTCTCCTGTGTTTCCTATAGGGCCAGAACAGTGAGCTTGCTCAGAACAAAAGAACTGTGCTTCCTACACACACGGGGCATATCTAGTTCAACTCTGCTTAGGAAACTGACCAGAACAGTAGCTTCTCTTCAGTCCAATACACTGTACTTGCTGGGAACAGACGCGAGTGCTATTTGCACTGTGTATGGCAATGGGAGCGCAATAGTGACTCTTCTTAGCAGAAAACAACTCTTGCTCGTAGGACCAGAAACTGCATGGGATTCAACTCCGTTTAGGACTGGGAAACAAACGCTAGCTCGCCTTGCAAGAAACACACTCTGCTTTTGAGAAAACAGCACTCTTCTACTCTCCTGTGTTTCCTATAGGGCCAGAACAGTGAGCTTGCTCAGAACAAAACAACTGTGCTTCCTACACACACGGGGCATATCTAGTTCAACTCTGCTTAGGAAACTGACCAGAACAGTAGCTTCTCTTCAGTCCAATACACTGTACTTGCTGGGAACAGACGCGAGTGCTATTTGCACTGTGTATGGCAATGGGAGCGCAATAGTGACTCTTCTTAGCAGAAAACAACTCTTGCTCGTAGGACCAGAAACTGCATGGGATTCAACTCCGTTTAGGACTGGGAAACAAACGCTAGCTCGCCTTGCAAGAAACACACTCTGCTTTTGAGAAAACAGCACTCTTCTACTCTCCTGTGTTTCCTATAGTGCCAGAACAGTGAGCTTGCTCAGAACAAAACAACTGTGCTTCCTACACACACGGGGCATATCTAGTTCAACTCTGCTTAGGAAACTGACCAGAACAGTAGCTTCTCTTCAGTCCAATACACTGTACTTGCTGGGAACAGACGCGAGTGCTATTTGCACTGTGTATGGCAATGGGAGCGCAATAGTGACTCTTCTTAGCAGAAAACAACTCTTGCTCGTAGGACCAGAAACTGCATGGGATTCAACTCCGTTTAGGACTGGGAAACAAACGCTAGCTCGCCTTGCAAGAAACACACTCTGCTTTTGAGAAAACAGCACTCTTCTACTCTCCTGTGTTTCCTATAGGGCCAGAACAGTGAGCTTGCTCAGAACAAAAAAACTGTGCTTCCTACACACACGGGGCATATCTAGTTCAACTCTGCTTAGGAAACTGACAAGAACAGTAGCTTCTCTTCAGTCCAATACACTGTACTTGCTGGGAACAGACGCGAGTGCTATTTGCACAGTGTATGGCAATGGGAGCGCAATAGTGACTCTTCTTAGCAGAAAACAACTCTTGCTCGTAGGACCAGAAACTGCATGGGATTCAACTCCGTTTAGGACTGGGAAACAAACGCTAGCTCGCCTTGCAAGAAACACACTCTGATTTTGAGAAAACAGCACTCTTCTACTCTCCTGTGTTTCCTATAGGGCCAGAACAGTGAGCTTGCTCAGAACAAAAGAACTGTGCTTCCTACACACACGGGGCATATCTAGTTCAACTCTGCTTAGGAAACTGACCAGAACAGTAGCTTCTCTTCAGTCCAATACACTGTACTTGCTGGGAACAGACGCGAGTGCTATTTGCACTGTGTATGGCAATGGGAGCGCAATAGTGACTCTTCTTAGCAGAAAACAACTCTTGCTCGTAGGACCAGAAACTGCATGGGATTCAACTCCGTTTAGGACTGGGAAACAAACGCTAGCTCGCCTTGCAAGAAACACACTCTGCTTTTGAGAAAACAGCACTCTTCTACTCTCCTGTGTTTCCTATAGGGCCAGAACAGTGAGCTTGCTCAGAACAAAAGAACTGTGCTTCCTACACACACGGGGCATATCTAGTTCAACTCTGCTTAGGAAACTGACCAGAACAGTAGCTTCTCTTCAGTCCAATACACTGTACTTGCTGGGAACAGACGCGAGTGCTATTTGCACTGTGTATGGCAATGGGAGCGCAATAGTGACTCTTCTTAGCAGAAAACAACTCTTGCTCGTAGGACCACAAACTGCATGGGATTCAACTCCGTTTAGGACTGGGAAACAAACGCTAGCTCGCCTTGCAAGAAACACACTCTGCTTTTGAGAAAACAGCACTCTTCTACTCTCCTGTGTTTCCTATAGGGCCAGAACAGTGAGCTTGCTCAGAACCAAAGAACTGTGCTTCCTACACACACGGGGCATATCTAGTTCAACTCTGCTTAGGAAACTGACCAGAACAGTAGCTTCTCTTCAGTCCAATACACTGTACTTGCTGGGAACAGACGCGAGTGCTATTTGCACTGTGTATGGCAATGGGAGCGCAATAGTGACTCTTCTTAGCAGAAAACAACTCTTGCTCGTAGGACCACAAACTGCATGGGATTCAACTCCTTTTAGGACTGGGAAACAAACGCTAGCTCGCCTTGCAAGAAACACACTCTGCTTTTGAGAAAACAGCACTCTTCTACTCTCCTGTGTTTCCTATAGGGCCAGAACAGTGAGCTTGCTCAGAACAAAAGAACTGTGCTTCCTACACACACGGGGCATATCTAGTTCAACTCTGCTTAGGAAACTGACCAGAACAGTAGCTTCTCTTCAGTCCAATACACTGTACTTGCTGGGAACAGACGCGAGTGCTATTTGCACAGTGTATGGCAATGGGAGCGCAATAGTGACTCTTCTTAGCAGAAAACAACTCTTGCTCGTAGGACCAGAAACTGCATGGGATTCTACTCCGTTTAGGACTGGGAAACAAACGCTAGCTCGCCTTGCAAGAAACACACTCTGCTTTTGAGAAAACAGCACTCTTCTACTCTCCTGTGTTTCCTATAGGGCCAGATCAGTGAGCTTGCTCAGAACAAAAGAACTGTGCTTCCTACACACACGGGGCATATCTAGTTCAACTCTACTTAGGAAACTGACCAGAACAGTAGCTTCTCTTCAGTCCAATACACTGTACTTGCTGGGAACAGACGCGAGTGCTATTTGCACTGTGTATGGCAATGGGAGCGCAATAGTGACTCTTCTTAGCAGAAAACAACTCTTGCTCGTAGGACCAGAAACTGCATGGGATTCAACTCCGTTTAGGACTGGGAAACAAACGCTAGCTCGCCTTGCAAGAAACACACTCTGCTTTTGAGAAAACAGCACTCTTCTACTCTCCTGTGTTTCCTATAGGGCCAGAACAGTGAGCTTGCTCAGAACAAAAGAACTGTGCTTCCTACACACACGGGGCATATCTAGTTCAACTCTGCTTAGGAAACTGACAAGAACAGTAGCTTCTCTTCAGTCCAATACACTGTACTTGCTGGGAACAGACGCGAGTGCTATTTGCACTGTGTATGGCAATGGGAGCGCAATAGTGACTCTTCTTAGCAGAAAACAACTCTTGCTCGTAGGACCAGAAACTGCATGGGATTCAACTCCGTTTAGGACTGGGAAACAAACGCTAGCTCGCCTTGCAAGAAACACACTCTGCTTTTGAGAAAACAGCACTCTTCTACTCTCCTGTGTTTCCTATAGGGCCAGAACAGTGAGCTTGCTCAGAACAAAACAACTGTGCTTCCTACACACACGGGGCATATCTAGTTCAACTCTGCTTAGGAAACTGACCAGAACAGTAGCTTCTCTTCAGTCCAATACACTGTACTTGCTGGGAACAGACGCGAGTGCTATTTGCACTGTGTATGGCAATGGGAGCGCAATAGTGACTCTTCTTAGCAGAAAACAACTCTTGCTCGTAGGACCACAAACTGCATGGGATTCAACTCCGTTTAGGACTGGGAAACAAACGCTAGCTCGCCTTGCAAGAAACACACTCTGCTTTTGAGAAAACAGCACTCTTCTACTCTCCTGTGTTTCCTATAGGGCCAGAACAGTGAGCTTGCTCAGAACAAAAGAACTGTGCTTCCTACACACACGGGGCATATCTAGTTCAACTCTGCTTAGGAAACTGACAAGAACAGTAGCTTCTCTTCAGTCCAATACACTGTACTTGCTGGGAACAGACGCGAGTGCTATTTGCACTGTGTATGGCAATGGGAGCGCAATAGTGACTCTTCTTAGCAGAAAACAACTCTTGCTCGTAGGACCACAAACTGCATGGGATTCAACTCCGTTTAGGACTGGGAAACAAACGCTAGCTCGCCTTGCAAGAAACACACTCTGCTTTTGAGAAAACAGCACTCTTCTACTCTCCTGTGTTTCCTATAGGGCCAGAACAGTGAGCTTGCTCAGAACAAAAGAACTGTGCTTCCTACACACACGGGGCATATCTAGTTCAACTCTGCTTAGGAATCTGAAAAGAACAGTAGCTTCTCTTCAGTCCAATACACTGTACTTGCTGGGAACAGACGCGAGTGCTATTTGCACTGTGTATGGCAATGGGAGCGCAATAGTGACTCTTCTTAGCAGAAAACAACTCTTGCTCGTAGGACCAGAAACTGCATGGGATTCAACTCCGTTTAGGACTGGGAAACAAACGCTAGCTCGCCTTGCAAGAAACACACTCTGCTTTTGAGAAAACAGCACTCTTCTACTCTCCTGTGTTTCCTATAGGGCCAGAACAGTGAGCTTGCTCAGAACAAAAGAACTGTGCTTCCTACACACACGGGGCATATCTAGTTCAACTCTGCTTAGGAAACTGACCAGAACAGTAGCTTCTCTTCAGTCCAATACACTGTATTTGCTGGGAACAGACGCGAGTGCTATTTGCACTGTGTATGGCAATGGGAGCGCAATAGTGACTCTTCTAAGCAGAAAACAACTCTTGCTCGTAGGACCACAAACTGCATGGGATTCAACTCCGTTTAGGACTGGGAAACAAACGCTAGCTCGCCTTGCAAGAAACACACTCTGCTTTTGAGAAAACAGCACTCTTCTACTCTCCTGTGTTTCCTATAGGGCCAGAACAGTGAGCTTGCTCAGAACCAAAGAACTGTGCTTCCTACACACACGGGGCATATCTAGTTCAACTCTGCTTAGGAAACTGACCAGAACAGTAGCTTCTCTTCAGTCCAATACACTGTACTTGCTGGGAACAGACGCGAGTGCTATTTGCACTGTGTATGGCAATGGGAGCGCAATAGTGACTCTTCTTAGCAGAAAACAACTCTTGCTCGTAGGACCACAAACTGCATGGGATTCAACTCCTTTTAGGACTGGGAAACAAACGCTAGCTCGCCTTGCAAGAAACACACTCTGCTTTTGAGAAAACAGCACTCTTCTACTCTCCTGTGTTTCCTATAGGGCCAGAACAGTGAGCTTGCTCAGAACAAAAGAACTGTGCTTCCTACACACACGGGGCATATCTAGTTCAACTCTGCTTAGGAAACTGACCAGAACAGTAGCTTCTCTTCAGTCCAATACACTGTACTTGCTGGGAACAGACGCGAGTGCTATTTGCACAGTGTATGGCAATGGGAGCGCAATAGTGACTCTTCTAAGCAGAAAACAACTCTTGCTCGTAGGACCAGAAACTGCATGGGATTCTACTCCGTTTAGGACTGGGAAACAAACGCTAGCTCGCCTTGCAAGAAACACACTCTGCTTTTGAGAAAACAGCACTCTTCTACTCTCCTGTGTTTCCTATAGGGCCAGATCAGTGAGCTTGCTCAGAACAAAAGAACTGTGCTTCCTACACACACGGGGCATATCTAGTTCAACTCTACTTAGGAAACTGACCAGAACAGTAGCTTCTCTTCAGTCCAATACACTGTACTTGCTGGGAACAGACGCGAGTGCTATTTGCACTGTGTATGGCAATGGGAGCGCAATAGTGACTCTTCTTAGCAGAAAACAACTCTTGCTCGTAGGACCAGAAACTGCATGGGATTCAACTCCGTTTAGGACTGGGAAACAAACGCTAGCTCGCCTTGCAAGAAACACACTCTGCTTTTGAGAAAACAGCACTCTTCTACTCTCCTGTGTTTCCTATAGGGCCAGAACAGTGAGCTTGCTCAGAACAAAAGAACTGTGCTTCCTACACACACGGGGCATATCTAGTTCAACTCTGCTTAGGAAACTGACAAGAACAGTAGCTTCTCTTCAGTCCAATACACTGTACTTGCTGGGAACAGACGCGAGTGCTATTTGCACTGTGTATGGCAATGGGAGCGCAATAGTGACTCTTCTTAGCAGAAAACAACTCTTGCTCGTAGGACCAGAAACTGCATGGGATTCAACTCCGTTTAGGACTGGGAAACAAACGCTAGCTCGCCTTGCAAGAAACACACTCTGCTTTTGAGAAAACAGCACTCTTCTACTCTCCTGTGTTTCCTATAGGGCCAGAACAGTGAGCTTGCTCAGAACAAAACAACTGTGCTTCCTACACACACGGGGCATATCTAGTTCAACTCTGCTTAGGAAACTGACCAGAACAGTAGCTTCTCTTCAGTCCAATACACTGTACTTGCTGGGAACAGACGCGAGTGCTATTTGCACTGTGTATGGCAATGGGAGCGCAATAGTGACTCTTCTTAGCAGAAAACAACTCTTGCTCGTAGGACCACAAACTGCATGGGATTCAACTCCGTTTAGGACTGGGAAACAAACGCTAGCTCGCCTTGCAAGAAACACACTCTGCTTTTGAGAAAACAGCACTCTTCTACTCTCCTGTGTTTCCTATAGGGCCAGAACAGTGAGCTTGCTCAGAACAAAAGAACTGTGCTTCCTACACACACGGGGCATATCTAGTTCAACTCTGCTTAGGAAACTGACAAGAACAGTAGCTTCTCTTCAGTCCAATACACTGTACTTGCTGGGAACAGACGCGAGTGCTATTTGCACTGTGTATGGCAATGGGAGCGCAATAGTGACTCTTCTTAGCAGAAAACAACTCTTGCTCGTAGGACCACAAACTGCATGGGATTCAACTCCGTTTAGGACTGGGAAACAAACGCTAGCTCGCCTTGCAAGAAACACACTCTGCTTTTGAGAAAACAGCACTCTTCTACTCTCCTGTGTTTCCTATAGGGCCAGAACAGTGAGCTTGCTCAGAACAAAAGAACTGTGCTTCCTACACACACGGGGCATATCTAGTTCAACTCTGCTTAGGAATCTGAAAAGAACAGTAGCTTCTCTTCAGTCCAATACACTGTACTTGCTGGGAACAGACGCGAGTGCTATTTGCACTGTGTATGGCAATGGGAGCGCAATAGTGACTCTTCTTAGCAGAAAACAACTCTTGCTCGTAGGACCAGAAACTGCATGGGATTCAACTCCGTTTAGGACTGGGAAACAAACGCTAGCTCGCCTTGCAAGAAACACACTCTGCTTTTGAGAAAACAGCACTCTTCTACTCTCCTGTGTTTCCTATAGGGCCAGAACAGTGAGCTTGCTCAGAACCAAAGAACTGTGCTTCCTACACACACGGGGCATATCTAGTTCAACTCTGCTTAGGAAACTGACCAGAACAGTAGCTTCTCTTCAGTCCAATACACTGTACTTGCTGGGAACAGACGCGAGTGCTATTTGCACTGTGTATGGCAATGGGAGCGCAATAGTGACTCTTCTTAGCAGAAAACAACTCTTGCTCGTAGGACCAGAAACTGCATGGTATTCTACTCCGTTTAAAACTGGGAAACAAACGCTAGCTCGCCTTGCAAGAAACACACTCTGCTTTTGAGAAAACAGCACTCTTCTACTCTCCTGTGTTTCCTATAGGGCCAGAACAGTGAGCTTGCTCAGAACCAAAGAACTGTGCTTCCTACACACACGGGGCATATCTAGTTCAACTCTGCTTAGGAAACTGACAAGAACAGTAGCTTCTCTTCAGTCCAATACACTGTACTTGCTGGGAACAGACGCGAGTGCTATTTGCACTGTGTACGGCAATGGGAGCACAATAGTGACTCTTCTTGCAGAAAACAACTCTTGCTCATAGGACCAGAAACTGCATGGGATTCAACTCCGTTTAGGACTGGGAAACAAACGCTAGCTCGCCTTGCAAGAAACACACTCTGCTTTTGAGAAAACAGCACTCTTCTACTCTCCTGTGTTTCCTACAGGGCCAGAACAGTGAGCTTGCTCAGAACAAAAGAACTGTGCTTCCTACACACACGGGGCATATCTAGTTCAACTCTGCTTAGGAAACTGACCAGAACAGTAGCTTCTCTTCAGTCCAATACACTGTACTTGCTGGGAACAGACGCGAGTGCTATTTGCACTGTGTATGGCAATGGGAGCGCAATAGTGACTCTTCTTAGCAGAAAACAACTCTTGCTCGTAGGACCAGAATCTGCATGGGATTCAACTCCGTTTAGGACTGGGAAACAAACGCTAGCTCGCCTTGCAAGAAACACACTCTGCTTTTGAGAAAACAGCACTCTTCTACTCTCCTGTGTTTCCTATAGGGCCAGAACAGTGAGCTTGCTCAGAACAAAAGAACTGTGCTTCCTACACACACGGGGCATATCTAGTTCAACTCTGCTTAGGAAACTGACCAGAACAGTAGCTTCTCTTCAGTCCAATACACTGTATTTGCTGGGAACAGACGCGAGTGCTATTTGCACTGTGTATGGCAATGGGAGCGCAATAGTGACTCTTCTAAGCAGAAAACAACTCTTGCTCGTAGGACCAGAAACTGCATGGGATTCAACTCCGTTTAGGACTGGGAAACAAACGCTAGCTCGCCTTGCAAGAAACACACTCTGCTTTTGAGAAAACAGCACTCTTCTACTCTCCTGTGTTTCCTATAGGGCCAGAACAGTGAGCTTGCTCAGAACCAAAGAACTGTGCTTCCTACACACACGGGGCATATCTAGTTCAACTCTGCTTAGGAAACTGACAAGAACAGTAGCTTCTCTTCAGTCCAATACACTGTACTTGCTGGGAACAGACGCGAGTGCTATTTGCACAGTGTATGGCAATGGGAGCGCAATAGTGACTCTTCTTAGCAGAAAACAACTCTTGCTCGTAGGACCAGAAACTGCATGGGATTCTACTCCGTTTAGGACTGGGAAACAAACGCTAGCTCGCCTTGCAAGAAACACACTCTGCTTTTGAGAAAACAGCACTCTTCTACTCTCCTGTGTTTCCTATAGGGCCAGAACAGTGAGCTTGCTCAGAACAAAAGAACTGTGCTTCCTACACACACGGGGCATATCTAGTTCAACTCTGCTTAGGAAACTGACCAGAACAGTAGCTTCTCTTCAGTCCAATACACTGTACTTGCTGGGAACAGACGCGAGTGCTATTTGCACTGTGTATGGCAATGGGAGCGCAATAGTGACTCTTCTTAGCAGAAAACAACTCTTGCTCGTAGGACCAGAAACTGCATGGGATTCAACTCCGTTTAGGACTGGGAAACAAACGCTAGCTCGCCTTGCAAGAAACACACTCTGCTTTTGAGAAAACAGCACTCTTCTACTCTCCTGTGTTTCCTATAGGGCCAGAACAGTGAGCTTGCTCAGAACAAAACAACTGTGCTTCCTACACACACGGGGCATATCTAGTTCAACTCTGCTTAGGAAACTGACCAGAACAGTAGCTTCTCTTCAGTCCAATACACTGTACTTGCTGGGAACAGACGCGAGTGCTATTTGCACTGTGTATGGCAATGGGAGCGCAATAGTGACTCTTCTTAGCAGAAAACAACTCTTGCTCGTAGGACCAGAAACTGCATGGGATTCAACTCCGTTTAGGACTGGGAAACAAACGCTAGCTCGCCTTGCAAGAAACACACTCTGCTTTTGAGAAAACAGCACTCTTCTACTCTCCTGTGTTTCCTATAGGGCCAGAACAGTGAGCTTGCTCAGAACAAAAAAACTGTGCTTCCTACACACACGGGGCATATCTAGTTCAACTCTGCTTAGGAAACTGACAAGAACAGTAGCTTCTCTTCAGTCCAATACACTGTACTTGCTGGGAACAGACGCGAGTGCTATTTGCACAGTGTATGGCAATGGGAGCGCAATAGTGACTCTTCTTAGCAGAAAACAACTCTTGCTAGTAGGACCAGAAACTGCATGGGATTCAACTCCGTTTAGGACTGGGAAACAAACGCTAGCTCGCCTTGCAAGAAACACACTCTGATTTTGAGAAAACAGCACTCTTCTACTCTCCTGTGTTTCCTATAGGGCCAGAACAGTGAGCTTGCTCAGAACAAAAGAACTGTGCTTCCTACACACACGGGGCATATCTAGTTCAACTCTGCTTAGGAAACTGACCAGAACAGTAGCTTCTCTTCAGTCCAATACACTGTACTTGCTGGGAACAGACGCGAGTGCTATTTGCACTGTGTATGGCAATGGGAGCGCAATAGTGACTCTTCTTAGCAGAAAACAACTCTTGCTCGTAGGACCAGAAACTGCATGGGATTCAACTCCGTTTAGGACTGGGAAACAAACGCTAGCTCGCCTTGCAAGAAACACACTCTGCTTTTGAGAAAACAGCACTCTTCTACTCTCCTGTGTTTCCTATAGGGCCAGAACAGTGAGCTTGCTCAGAACAAAAGAACTGTGCTTCCTACACACACGGGGCATATCTAGTTCAACTCTGCTTAGGAAACTGACAAGAACAGTAGCTTCTCTTCAGTCCAATACACTGTACTTGCTGGGAACAGACGCGAGTGCTATTTGCACTGTGTATGGCAATGGGAGCGCAATAGTGACTCTTCTTAGCAGAAAACAACTCTTGCTCGTAGGACCAGAAACTGCATGGGATTCAACTCCGTTTAGGACTGGGAAACAAACGCTAGCTCGCCTTGCAAGAAACACACTCTGCTTTTGAGAAAACAGCACTCTTCTACTCTCCTGTGTTTCCTATAGGGCCAGAACAGTGAGCTTGCTCAGAACCAAAGAACTGTGCTTCCTACACACACGGGGCATATCTAGTTCAACTCTGCTTAGGAAACTGACCAGAACAGTAGCTTCTCTTCAGTCCAATACACTGTACTTGCTGGGAACAGACGCGAGTGCTATTTGCACTGTGTATGGCAATGGGAGCGCAATAGTGACTCTTCTTAGCAGAAAACAACTCTTGCTCGTAGGACCACAAACTGCATGGGATTCAACTCCGTTTAGGACTGGGAAACAAACGCTAGCTCGCCTTGCAAGAAACACACTCTGCTTTTGAGAAAACAGCACTCTTCTACTCTCCTGTGTTTCCTATAGGGCCAGAACAGTGAGCTTGCTCAGAACAAAAGAACTGTGCTTCCTACACACACGGGGCATATCTAGTTCAACTCTGCTTAGGAAACTGACAAGAACAGTAGCTTCTCTTCAGTCCAATACACTGTACTTGCTGGGAACAGACGCGAGTGCTATTTGCACAGTGTATGGCAATGGGAGCGCAATAGTGACTCTTCTTAGCAGAAAACAACTCTTGCTCGTAGGACCAGAAACTGCATGGGATTCTACTCCGTTTAGGACTGGGAAACAAACGCTAGCTCGCCTTGCAAGAAACACACTCTGCTTTTGAGAAAACAGCACTCTTCTACTCTCCTGTGTTTCCTATAGGGCCAGAACAGTGAGCTTGCTCAGAACAAAAAAACTGTGCTTCCTACACACACGGGGCATATCTAGTTCAACTCTGCTTAGGAAACTGACCAGAACAGTAGCTTCTCTTCAGTCCAATACACTGTACTTGCTGGGAACAGACGCGAGTGCTATTTGCACTGTGTATGGCAATGGGAGCGCAATAGTGACTCTTCTTAGCAGAAAACAACTCTTGCTCGTAGGACCAGAAACTGCATGGGATTCAACTCCGTTTAGGACTGGGAAACAAACGCTAGCTCGCCTTGCAAGAAACACACTCTGCTTTTGAGAAAACAGCACTCTTCTACTCTCCTGTGTTTCCTATAGGGCCAGAACAGTGAGCTTGCTCAGAACAAAAGAACTGTGCTTCCTACACACACGGGGCATATCTAGTTCAACTCTGCTTAGGAAACTGACAAGAACAGTAGCTTCTCTTCAGTCCAATACACTGTACTTGCTGGGAACAGACGCGAGTGCTATTTGCACTGTGTATGGCAATGGGAGCGCAATAGTGACTCTTCTTAGCAGAAAACAACTCTTGCTCGTAGGACCAGAAACTGCATGGGATTCAACTCCGTTTAGGACTGGGAAACAAACGCTAGCTCGCCTTGCAAGAAACACACTCTGCTTTTGAGAAAACAGCACTCTTCTACTCTCCTGTGTTTCCTATAGGGCCAGAACAGTGAGCTTGCTCAGAACAAAAGAACTGTGCTTCCTACACACACGGGGCATATCTAGTTCAACTCTGCTTAGGAAACTGACCAGAACAGTAGCTTCTCTTCAGTCCAATACACTGTACTTGCTGGGAACAGACACGAGTGCTATTTGCACTGTGTATGGCAATGGGAGCGCAATAGTGACTCTTCTTAGCAGAAAACAACTCTTGCTCGTAGGACCACAAACTGCATGGGATTCAACTCCGTTTAGGACTGAGAAACAAACGCTAGCTCGCCTTGCAAGAAACACACTCTGCTTTTGAGAAAACAGCACTCTTCTACTCTCCTGTGTTTCCTATAGGGCCAGAACAGTGAGCTTGCTCAGAACAAAAGAACTGTGCTTCCTACACACACGGGGCATATCTAGTTCAACTCTGCTTAGGAAACTGACAAGAACAGTAGCTTCTCTTCAGTCCAATACACTGTACTTGCTGGGAACAGACGCGAGTGCTATTTGCACTGTGTATGGCAATGGGAGCGCAATAGTGACTCTTCTTAGCAGAAAACAACTCTTGCTCGTAGGACCACAAACTGCATGGGATTCAACTCCGTTTAGGACTGGGAAACAAACGCTAGCTCGCCTTGCAAGAAACACACTCTGCTTTTGAGAAAACAGCACTCTTCTACTCTCCTGTGTTTCCTATAGGGCCAGAACAGTGAGCTTGCTCAGAACAAAACAACTGTGCTTCCTACACACACGGGGCATATCTAGTTCAACTCTGCTTAGGAAACTGACCAGAACAGTAGCTTCTCTTCAGTCCAATACACTGTACTTGCTGGGAACAGACGCGAGTGCTATTTGCACTGTGTATGGCAATGGGAGCGCAATAGTGACTCTTCTTAGCAGAAAACAACTCTTGCTCGTAGGACCAGAATCTGCATGGGATTCAACTCCGTTTAGGACTGGGAAACAAACGCTAGCTCGCCTTGCAAGAAACACACTCTGCTTTTGAGAAAACAGCACTCTTCCACTCTCCTGTATTTCCTATAGGGCCAGAACAGTGAGCTTGCTCAGAACAAAAGAACTGTGCTTCCTACACACACGGGGCATATCTAGTTCAACTCTGCTTAGGAAACTGACCAGAACAGTAGCTTCTCTTCAGTCCAATACACTGTACTTGCTGGGAACAGACGCGAGTGCTATTTGCACTGTGTATGGCAATGGGAGCGCAATAGTGACTCTTCTTAGCAGAAAACAACTCTTGCTCGTAGGACCAGAATCTGCATGGGATTCAACTCCGTTTAGGACTGGGAAACAAACGCTAGCTCGCCTTGCAAGAAACACACTCTGCTTTTGAGAAAACAGCACTCTTCTACTCTCCTGTGTTTCCTATAGGGCCAGAACAGTGAGCTTGCTCAGAACAAAACAACTGTGCTTCCTACACACACGGGGCATATCTAGTTCAACTCTGCTTAGGAAACTGACCAGAACAGTAGCTTCTCTTCAGTCCAATACACTGTACTTGCTGGGAACAGACGCGAGTGCTATTTGCACTGTGTATGGCAATGGGAGCGCAATAGTGACTCTTCTAAGCAGAAAACAACTCTTGCTCGTAGGACCAGAAACTGCATGGGATTCAACTCCATTTAGGACTGGGAAACAAACGCTAGCTCGCCTTGCAAGAAACACACTCTGCTTTTGAGAAAACAGCACTCTTCTACACTCCTGTGTTTCCTATAGGGCCAGAACAGTGAGCTTGCTCAGAACAAAAGAACTGTGCTTCCTACACACACGGGGCATATCTAGTTCAACTCTGCTTAGGAAACTGACAAGAACAGTAGCTTCTCTTCAGTCCAATACACTGTACTTGCTGGGAACAGACGCGAGTGCTATTTGCACTGTGTATGGCAATGGGAGCGCAATAGTGACTCTTCTTAGCAGAAAACAACTCTTGCTCGTAGGACCAGAAACTGCATGGGATTCTACTCCGTTTAGGACTGGGAAACAAACGCTAGCTCGCCTTGCAAGAAACACACTCTGCTTTTGAGAAAACAGCACTCTTCTACTCTCCTGTGTTTCCTATAGGGCCAGAACAGTGAGCTTGCTCAGAACAAAAGAACTGTGCTTCCTACACACACGGGGCATATCTAGTTCAACTCTGCTTAGGAAACTGACCAGAACAGTAGCTTCTCTTCAGTCCAATACACTGTACTTGCTGGGAACAGACGCGAGTGCTATTTGCACTGTGTATGGCAATGGGAGCACAATAGTGACTCTTCTTAGCAGAAAACAACTCTTGCTCGTAGGACCAGAAACTGCATGGGATTCAACTCCGTTTAGGACTGGGAAACAAACGCTAGCTCGCCTTGCAAGAAACACACTCTGCTTTTGAGAAAACAGCACTCTTCTACACTCCTGTGTTTCCTATAGGGCCAGAACAGTGAGCTTGCTCAGAACAAAAGAACTGTGCTTCCTACACACACGGGGCATATCTAGTTCAACTCTGCTTAGGAAACTGACCAGAACAGTAGCTTCTCTTCAGTCCAATACACTGTACTTGCTGGGAACAGACGCGAGTGCTATTTGCACTGTGTATGGCAATGGGAGCGCAATAGTGACTCTTCTTAGCAGAAAACAACTCTTGCTCGTAGGACCACAAACTGCATGGGATTCAACTCCGTTTAGGACTGGGAAACAAACGCTAGCTCGCCTTGCCAGAAACACACTCTGCTTTTGAGAAAACAGCACTCTTCTACTCTCCTGTGTTTCCTATAGGGCCAGAACAGTGAGCTTGCTCAGAACAAAAGAACTGTGCTTCCTACACACACGGGGCATATCTAGTTCAACTCTGCTTAGGAAACTGACAAGAACAGTAGCTTCTCTTCAGTCCAATACACTGTACTTGCTGGGAACAGACGCGAGTGCTATTTGCACTGTGTATGGCAATGGGAGCGCAATAGTGACTCTTCTTAGCAGAAAACAACTCTTGCTCGTAGGACCAGAAACTGCATGGGATTCTACTCCGTTTAGGACTGGGAAACAAACGCTAGCTCGCCTTGCAAGAAACACACTCTGCTTTTGAGAAAACAGCACTCTTCTACTCTCCTGTGTTTCCTATAGGGCCAGAACAGTGAGCTTGCTCAGAACAAAAGAACTGTGCTTCCTACACACACGGGGCATATCTAGTTCAACTCTGCTTAGGAAACTGACCAGAACAGTAGCTTCTCTTCAGTCCAATACACTGTACTTGCTGGGAACAGACGCGAGTGCTATTTGCACTGTGTATGGCAATGGGAGCGCAATAGTGACTCTTCTAAGCAGAAAACAACTCTTGCTCGTAGGACCAGAAACTGCATGGGATTCAACTCCGTTTAGGACTGGGAAACAAACGCTAGCTCGCCTTGCAAGAAACACACTCTGCTTTTGAGAAAACAGCACTCTTCTACACTCCTGTGTTTCCTATAGGGCCAGAACAGTGAGCTTGCTCAGAACAAAAGAACTGTGCTTCCTACACACACGGGGCATATCTAGTTCAACTCTGCTTAGGAAACTGACCAGAACAGTAGCTTCTCTTCAGTCCAATACACTGTACTTGCTGGGAACAGACGCGAGTGCTATTTGCACTGTGTATGGCAATGGGAGCGCAATAGTGACTCTTCTTAGCAGAAAACAACTCTTGCTCGTAGGACCACAAACTGCATGGGATTCAACTCCGTTTAGGACTGGGAAACAAACGCTAGCTCGCCTTGCAAGAAACACACTCTGCTTTTGAGAAAACAGCACTCTTCTACTCTCCTGTGTTTCCTATAGGGCCAGAACAGTGAGCTTGCTCAGAACAAAACAACTGTGCTTCCTACACACACGGGGCATATCTAGTTCAACTCTGCTTAGGAAACTGACCAGAACAGTAGCTTCTCTTCAGTCCAATACACTGTACTTGCTGGGAACAGACGCGAGTGCTATTTGCACTGTGTATGGCAATGGGAGCGCAATAGTGACTCTTCTTAGCAGAAAACAACTCTTACTCGTAGGACCAGAATCTGCATGGGATTCAACTCCGTTTAGGACTGGGAAACAAACGCTAGCTCGCCTTGCAAGAAACACACTCTGCTTTTGAGAAAACAGCACTCTTCTACTCTCCTGTGTTTCCTATAGGGCCAGAACAGTGAGCTTGCTCAGAACAAAAGAACTGTGCTTCCTACACACACGGGGCATATCTAGTTCAACTCTGCTTAGGAAACTGACCAGAACAGTAGCTTCTCTTCAGTCCAATACACTGTACTTGCTGGGAACAGACGCGAGTGCTATTTGCACTGTGTATGGCAATGGGAGCGCAATAGTGACTCTTCTTAGCAGAAA